>NC_046662.1:106592389-106601650 GCF_010883055.1 Belonocnema kinseyi
CCCCCCCCCCCACACACACACACACATTGAAAATACATTTAGAGATCTCGAAATCTTTCAAATGGCTGTGAAATTGTTGAATGAAAAAGTACAATTTCCGACTTGCCATTTTTTTAGGCATAAAAAAATTAATTTTTCTGAAACCCCACACACGAGAGAAGCAATGAAATTAAAAGACGAAAGTTGTGATGAGAATTTTCCCACGCAGCAAGCGGATTTTATTATATTTTTTCCCCTTTATTATTATGTTTTTCACGATTAAAATAAAAACTACGCACCCTATTCAAAAGCGATTATTAACAAATTTATACATCTTTTTCAAATGCACAATTTCTGTCTTCTCGTCTTTTTTCGTATTTTGCATGTGCTTGAAGTTTCGAACCATCATTAGGATAAATTGTTCGTCTTTTTGAATACTGTATATAGACTGTTAAAAATAATATTAAATATAATATGCCCATGTGTATTAAAATTAATATATCAAGCATATGGAATCGCCATTAAGAGCGACTATAATAAATTTCAAACACATTCATGTTAATCACTTACAAGAAAAATCAGATAATTCCATTTTTCACAAATTCAAAATCAGTTTAGCAGTAATTTTCGACTGTAAATAATAAAAAATGATACCTTCTTTCTGTTAACTAAAAATACATTTGGATTTCCAGTGAAAAAGTTCAATTAATCAAATAAATAACAGGCCTAACCTACAATTAACTGTCTTCACCTTAAATTTTGACTATTCAGGGCGAAATTAGGAAAAAGGTTTACCCGTACATTGCACTTTCATAATGAATAATAATTCAGTCGATAAATTCTAGATTATAAATTTAATTTAGAATATTTGATAAGATTTAAAGAAATTGAAGCACGTTGAGTTTTCACGCACATTGCTATACTGACCTGTATATTAAATCAAATACACATGTATTTTAAATTCACTAAACCAATGCATGTTACATTTCAGTAGCGATAGTGCATATTTGCTTCACATACATGTATATTAAACCTCGTGCAGATTTTTCTAAATGTGTATCCGCACAGAGAATGTTCGAACCTTGAAAAAAAGTTGTCTCAAACATGTTTCCAATGCGCTCACTTTTTGATTTTTTATGTCAAAAATTTTTACTTGATAATTATTTGATTTTATGTCGTCATATTTAAACGTAAATGTTTAATTTAAAGGATTTAAAGATAAAAAAATAAACATTAATTAATTTTTTTCAAAACTAAACGGTATTTCGTGTTTTAAAAATTGTACAAAAATTATTTTACAACATGATTCTAAATCGGTTTTAAATTACACAATTTACAGATTTTGACGTTAAAAATTTAACTTTTTCAATACAAAAGCCCCAATAATTAAGAAAATCGAAATGTGCTGATTCAAACTTTATAGCATAATTTTAATATAAAAATAACTTAAAATTAATACATTAATTAATTAAACGATTTATTTTATTTAAAATCCTTTTTAAATATTGTTTTAGTCGAAAATATTAAATTTTTACCCATTCAGTTCGAAAATCTTTAATTAAAAAAATATCTGAATGACCAATTATACATCAAATATTCAAAAGTAAACAATTTGAAACTGAATCGTTTGAAATAGAAAGCCTTGAATGGTAAAAATGTCAGAGTATGACATTTAAACTTTTAACTTCACAATTGTTATTACAACGTTAAGCAACAATTGAAAATTATTAATTTGAAAGGACGAGAATTGAGAAAAATCAAATTAATTTTGGTATTTAATTTCTTTGGAATTGCGAGAGGGACTTTTTTAGGTTGACATTTTTATTGTGTGGAAAAATGTAAAGTATTGTATTTTTAACATTTTTATCAACCTTAAAGTGATAAACTTCTAATTTTTGTTAAATTGGCAATACATTTAATATTTGGAAATCTTTTATTGAGTTGAAAGAGATACCGTTTTTTTAATTAGAAGAGGCAAATTTTTATTTTTAAGATTTTTATTGTGATTGAAGAAAGAATTTTTATTTTCGTTTTTTGTCTGAATTAAAAGAGGATAATTAAAAAATATACAAAAATTCTAATTTTTGTTAAATTGGTAGTACATTTTATATTTTTAAAGTTTTTATTGAGTTGAAAGTGATACAGATTTTTCTTTAATTGGAAGAGGCCATTTTTTATTTTTAAGATTTCTATTGTATTTGAAGAAAGAATTTTTCATTTTTGTTTTTTTTTTAAATTAGAAGAAGATATTAAAAAAATATATATTGTCATTGAGTCGGAGGAGAGGAAGTTTTGATTTTCGATTCTTTCTGATTTTAAAAGAGGGATTTTTTTATTTTTATGATTGTTATAGAACTGGAAGGAAGGAAATTCGTTTTTTAAAGTTTTTTTAAATAGGAAGATGGACTCATTTGATATGATTTCTCTCATTTGATATGATGATATCTTTGCTGTTTTTTTGGAAGATATCCTTTTTTAATTGACTCAGCTATCTTAACAGTGAGGACGATTTTTTGATTAACATTAGGGTCGATCGTATTTATTTTTGTTTTGTTTTTTGTAATTAATTTAAAAGATATTAATTTATTTTTGATTAAAAATACAAATAAGATGTTTTATTCTTTATAACCAACTGACTAAATGGATTTATCAATAAGACTATGTGAATCAGTCTTAACTTATATATTTTAATTGATCTAAATTCGTTGCAATCTATATTTTCCAAGGAAACTTTTTTTAAAAATGTTTTTATTGAGTTGGTAGATAGACATGTTTCATTTCTTCACACTTGTATCAATGCGAGTTGAAGTTGAGGATAAGTGTTAATTTAGAGAATTTAAAACGATAGGGCGGATTCATATTTATTAACCAGAGATCTTTGTACAATTCAATTTTTCAAAGTGTGAAGGTTTAGGTTCTGCAGTTTAATTGCACTTAATTGAAAAGTGTTAAAAGCTTCTATTTTATATGTGTCAATTATTGAGAGTTTAAATAAAAAATGTCCAAATTAAAATTAGTTTAAACTTTAAATTAAATTTCACTAGTTACGGACATTTTTTGTCCTACAAACGCAAGCATGATTGAAGAGATTTGGCGGGGAATCCCAAGTCATGAGCCCAGTACAGTCGGTCAGATGGTGTGATCGCCGTGAGTTCGACTATAAATGGAATAGCTCGGAAACCTTCGGGCGTTTTTTAGTATAGTCTTTTAGAATTCTCGCAAATCCCTGTTGCAGATATCACTAGTGGTACTCATGTCAATACACATTCTTATTTAAGAATACCAAAATGTCTTAAATTTCTTACAACTTATATTACTTAAAGTTCTGATTTTTGACTAAAAGTTTTACAAAACTTGTTATTGGCCATTATCACTTTTTCACACTCACCATTTTAATGCAGTAAATAAGACTTTTTCTAAACGTTAATACTAATTCTTGCTCGCTCAAGTTTATAATAATACATAAAGAAATATCATCATCTCTTATCATAGTTGGAATATTTATAGCAGTACCCCGATTATCCCTAAATTCTTACATTTTATTTTAATTATACATATAGAATGAATCAAATATTGATATCAAAAGTGTCTCCGTATACTAATTCTTTGACTGCTAGCGATCGCAGTATCAATGTATCATTATTTATCTACTGAGCATTGATGTCCATAAATAAATGCCTATTATACCCATGTGGAAATTTCAATCGGGATTTGGAAGGGCCCCGGATATTTTTCCCTATTTCTGACGGGGCGCTGATCGGAAATAAAAGGAAGGGACAGAATAGTTCTGTCAAACTATTAAGACTGGGCTATATCATAAACTTATAACAAAGTGTTAACGGGAATACTCTTCCACTGCCCGTGAAATTTAATTTAATTAAACTAAATTTAATTTTTTACGGAATTCGGAAGATATCTTACTTTCATTTCCTGTTTAATCCTTTCCCTTATTTGTTTTGCTTCCTGAATAACTAATTTCCTAGTATTATCAGCGCTGATCCTAAGCCTATCATCTCGCGGAAGGGCACGAATAATTAGGGTCCACAATTTTACGGAAACCACCGGCATTCATCAATTCCAGTGGTTTCCCATTGACTGTCACAAGCTCAACACAAGCCATCTCTAGCTAAAGGGAAATATTTTTCCTAAATAAAACCTCTCTAAGAAATTGTTTATTGTATCAATTTAATCCGTTTTCAGGGTTTTAAGACACCTACTAAAAACAAAAAAAAATACAAGCTAAATTGCTGATATGATCTCTCAGCCGATTAGGAAAAAAAAGTTGTGGCGATTCGCCGAGAAATCGTTGTATTCAGGTTATTTGGGAATAAGATTACCTAAAAACAAGGTCCTAATTTGAGAGATACACCCTGTATAGAAAAACTTCGTGGCAAGCTTGAAGCATGCTGAATCCCGTATAGTTCTTCTCAAGCAAATCTATTCACGCAATACTAGCCTAGCGCTACACTGGCCCTGTATAGTTCTTCCTCGTGTTTGATTCAACCATTTCTGCTGTCTAGTACCAGTCTTGGCACTATTTATGATATTAGAATATATATTTTTTTAATATATATGAAGACTGCCCAGATTTTAGCTAGCTTCTAAACAGAATCACGGTTTAGACTTAAACAAAAATTACAGAAGTGAATGCAGAAAATCGTAACATTGGAATAAAAAAATTAGGAAATTACAATACGTAATTGCATATATTCTCAGGTAATAATAAAATGTACACTATAACATAATAAATATAGCAAACAAGAATTATTGAAATAAAATCCGCACAAGAAAAAGCACAGGAAAAAGAAATTTTTTGATTAAAATAAAAATGTTGTTTATGAAATAATTTTAAAAAACAGCCTTTTTCACAAATACTGAGGTATCTATCAAAAATTATATTAATTGTATA
Organism: Belonocnema kinseyi; assembly: GCF_010883055.1. Taxonomy (NCBI): domain Eukaryota; kingdom Metazoa; phylum Arthropoda; class Insecta; order Hymenoptera; family Cynipidae; genus Belonocnema; species Belonocnema kinseyi. The sequence goes on from NC_046662.1 coordinate 106,597,278, forward strand.
GCAACTTCAATTGCTTATAACGCTATAAGTTGAAAACGGTTCGCTGTATGACAAATTTAAATAAAAATATATAAAATTTTCTTTTTGCTTGAGCTTTCCAAATATAAGTTCAGACATTTTTTTCTGGAAACCTACCCTAGTGGAAAAATCTTCTGGCTGTCTCATGTCAGATCTGGCGACGTCTAGACCGTCTAGTAATGACAGTCAAAACTGGACCAGATCTCTGACTGGTCAGCAATTCATAACATACAATATTTATTTATTTTTAGCTATTTTCTTGGCAGACTAGTCTGGCCCAGATCTGGGACTGGTCCGCCATTCATACCATCAAAATACACCATAAAATTTTTAAGTTCTTAAAAATTGCAATTCATTTAATTCTCAATCGTTCTGAACTGGACCAAAAACACTAAAAATCAAAAAGTTACACGAAGAAAAAATAGTAGAAATAGGCTGCCTAAATCGTCTATTGGCCAGTCCCAGACAAGACCGTCTAATCTGCGCCAGATTAGATCCTAGATGGTCTAGTCTGAGACTGACCACAGCCAAAAGATTTTTCAATGGGGTAACGGTATTGTTTCCTCAAATTTTTTAAGCAATTGTTGCATCAGACTTTGAAAAATTGCACTTGATATAATTAATTATTAATAGTATATGGTCTAAGATCGAAGATTTTGGATCATAACCTTTTTATTCACATTTAGAATTTTTGGAAAAATGAAAAATTTGAAATTATTTTAAATAATTTAAACCAGGGGTCTGCGTGTGGCGACAAAATCCGGCTATTCGTACCGAAATTTCGGTGGAAATAGCCCACGGCCTGATTTAAAACAAAACACATATTTTGGCAGATTTCGAAACAAAATTTAGAAGCTTTTCAAGAATTTTGAAAGGCTTCAGAAGAAGAAAAAACGTTTCCTTGAGATTCCTAGGAAAATTGAAAATGATTTTTTATTTTGAAAAGTTTTTTAATGTTCAGGAAAAATTGTGGGAAAAATTGGAATCATTTTAAAGGATGTTTACATGTTTTGAAAACAATTTTCAAAACTATTTAAATTTGAAAAAAAATGTAAAACATCATGCAGTTTTTTAAGATTTTCAAATAAAAGTTTGAAGAATTTTAAGGATTTTAAATCAATTTAAAGCAAAAATAATTTAAATTTTAACTTAAGAAATGTTCAGTTTATAAAAATAAACTGTAACCATTCAATTTTTAATGTTTCTAGAATAAAATTGCTTAAAATGATATAATTTTAAAATTGTTTAAATTAATTAATTGATTATTAAAATTTAGAGCATGGTGCAGTATAACTTAGATTTATATTCTGGGAACTGAATCTGATTATTTGAACTACAAGGTTTAGAAAATTTTAAAATTTTAAATTTGGCAGTTTAACTGCATTTATTTTGAAAATTTTTAGTTGAAAGGTGTTAGTAGCTTCCATTTTATAGGTGTAAATTATTGAGGGTTTGTATACAACATTTTTAAATTTAAAAACTTTTAACTTCAATTTTATAAGTTTAAAATTGAAAAGTTCCACCTTAAGTGCTTTAATTTGCGAACCGGGAAAAAACGGGGAATTTTTTTCTTTAATTAAAACAGTGACCCTGCAAAATTATATGACAAAATTTTCGCTGAAATAAAAGATATACTTTTATCTCTCATTGAACTGAATTCTAAAAGTGGCTCTTCTTCAAAGCTATTACTCTCGATCACATGCGAACGTCTAGTGCAAAAATCCTTCGCTGTTGCAAGGTTTTCATTTCCTGTATAAAAACATAAAAGGAATTAGGGATCTAAGTCTTCCTTATTCGCAAGGAGTACAAAAGACATATTTTGAGGAACATATACATAAGTATTTAATATTAGAAAGAAATATATACGTTTCGTTTGGTTCCTTCCTAAACTTTTAAGTAATGTTGGATCCTCTTTTGGAAACTCCTCACTTTCGTTTTCACTGAAGTTACTACTGTCCTCAGACCAAGATTCATTTCTGGATTCGTACAAACGCTTTTTGCAAGGTACATGACTCGCTGCAAATAAATAATAAATTTATTATATACGTATACTCTTAATATTTTTGTAAGCAATTTAATTAGCAGATGAAGGAACATAAAAAATTTATACAAAATATTTACGGTCTACAGTACATTTGGTGGATTGACTCCTCTTCCTTGTGTCGCGACACTGATCATTATTTTCGCTCTCCATTACAAATTGTGGTTTCGTTCTTCATCTACTAAGGTTAGTAACAATTAAATCAGGATCGTCTTTCTTAGAAACAAATTTATCAGTATTATCTTCTTTGTCTGCAACAGTATGATAGAGTTAAAAAAGTTTTTATTATAAAAATGTATATTTTCACATCAATAATATAAATATTAATTATAGAATATCATTAATACCTTCCGTACGTTTATTAGCAATGCTCTGACCAAGTTTTGGAACGTTCATTATTTCCATAAATTCAAGAGAAGTTTCTTTACATTTTAATTTTTCCATTACAAGCTTCCCCTTGTCTTGTCTGGTGATGTCAGGCTCACTGCTATATGTAAGTCTGCTTTCGTCTTCTAGTAGTAGCTGCAATCTCTCGTTGGGTTCTGCAAATGTTTCTTGAAAAGTAAACACTAAAATGAATGAGGATTGGCGCGTTTATTCGGTGAAAGCAGACTCAAATTTTTGGCCATTTTCATAACTCTAGGCAAAAGCACCAAATATGAATCAGGATCCAAATTTTACATATGTGGCTACGTTTTTTTTTACTTTTTTGTTTATTATCCATATCTTATTCCTTAGCATTATATAGTTAGTATAGAGCCTTAAAATATAGTACATTAGTATATTCTGTTGTATAAAATTAATTTTAACGAACTTGCGTGACCAAGAAGATTCACCGGATACTCTTGACAACTATCTGGGGGATCGATCTTCTTTTCTATTAACATGTACAACGTTTTATTCGTTTTAGGATTGTAGGGAGAATCCATAAATTTCACAAAGAATTTTTTTTGTCACATCGAAGCCAGTTTACTGGCGTGAAATCGGAGGTCCTTTAATGTCTTTTTGGCTTAAAAATTGTACAATTTGGTAGGGAATTCAACTGATTGATCATTTTTAGTTTTTCAATTAAACTATTTTGTTGAAAATTTATGTAATTTGTGTAAAACTCGTGTATTTTGTTAGAAAATTGATATTTTTTTTGTTAAAAAATTCAAGTTTTTCGTTAAAAATGAATCTGTTTTAGTTGAGGATTGAACTCTTTTTTTTATAATTTGTCTTTTTGATTAAATTCACCTGTTGTTTCTTTGAAATGAAAATCTTTCTTTGTTTGAAAGTTGAACTACTTTGTCCATTCATGACAAACAGTACAATTTTATCAAATCCTTCCCTACCTAATTCGCTAAATTCACAAGAAAAATGTAGTCGGCCAAAATTATAGGAAATAAGAGCGGTCAAAACTTTTGAACCGTAACAAGGGAGGGCGCGTTCTTCAGAATTTCAGAATAAAAGTTTTTGTGATTTAGGCACAGCCCCTTACTTGCCATGCATAAAAGTATAAAGCAAAACATAATTTTTTAAATAAAATTTACCTAAATTTAAAAAAGATTCATTTTTGCTCACTTAAAAATTATAAATCAAACACGAGTTCTATTAATTAGCATGTTTAACTTCATAGCGGCACCGCCAGATAACTTTTTACTCAAAAAATCAATGGTATTTTAATTTTCAATAAAGCTTAACAACTTTTCAGCAAAAGCAGTTTTCGATTTTTTTTAATCTGGTATTTCGTTAAGGTGCCATTGCAATTTAAATAAATTGAAAGTTGACCCTCTGAACCTGAAATCCTGTAAAAGAAGAAATATCATCTTAGCAGATTTTGGCATCAAGACAGAGACCTAAAATTAGAATAAACTTGATTTATATAGAGTCAGTAAACACTGATAACCTGTAAAACATAAATATTTAGCAGAGAAAATATGGGCTGGTCAGAAAGAAAATAACAATATAACCTGTAAACTATCAAAATTGCGTGAGCGATTTTACCACATTTGAACACAATTCGCACTTTAGTCTTCTGCAATTTTAATAACACTGTTAAATTAAATTTACCTTGACCCACTTGAAATGCGATTACATTGTTTTTAAAAATAAAATCAAAACACACTAAAAGCCGACCCGTCTCATCTGTTACCTTTTGACAAGATCGACATTGGACATGTTAGACATGTGGGACATGTGACTCAACGAGTTGCGCTTGGGTGCGTGAGGATCCATATATACGAGGGTAGTTCAATAAGTCCTTAGAATGACCAACAGATGGCGCGCGAATCGCTCCAAATCATCTGTTTTCAGTCAGCACCACTCCCGACTA
>NC_046662.1:106601750-106604748 GCF_010883055.1 Belonocnema kinseyi
CTGTAAGTGCTTATTTTGAGGAACTTCCGAAAACGCACTTTTCTGAAGGATTAAAAAAACTTAAAAAGCGATTGACCAAGTGTATAGAGCTCCAAGGAGATTGTGTTGAAAAATAAAAAAAAATTTACCCGAAAAAAATTGTTTTTATACTTCATTCTAAGGACTTATTAAACTACCCTCGTATGTAAGGTGGCGAAAGGTTAAAAGCTGGCTCCCGAAATGGCCTGCAGGGTCGACAGAGTTACACTATTAGTGTTGCCTAATAATGAACTCCCTCTCAGTTTCTCTTTGATATAACTAAAATATATAGGCATTGCAAATGTAAATAAACTTTAATTCTACGAATTATCACAAATATTCAATTACACAACCTTCAAGTTGATTCTCGATTTATGTGCTTAATTAAAACAAAAATATAATCTTTATGTAAATAAATATAATGAAAAAAATGCATGAGCAAATACATAATACATCTGTTTATAACATAAAAGACTATAATTTTCAGGTAAACATTTAAATAACTTTTAATCTCCATCTTTTTTATAATTTAAAATTTTATGTGTTAGTGACTTTTAATAATAATTTAAGGAAGAAAATTTAAACATATTTACATGTAATTTTGAAAATTGAATGAAGATATAAATCTCAAAACATCAGCATCATTCCGAAAATATTGTTAAATTTTAACCTGCATTTACTGAACATTTACTACAGGACTTATGTGCAAATTACATATTTATGTTATATGATCAGTTTTCTTTCGTATTTAGTTGAGTCTGCTTATTAAATTTATAGCAAATGCAAATTAAAATGTTACGATTCAAACTATGAGCACTTGCTTCAACAGACTTCAAAGCTTCGACACTGATTTTTCAGAGTCTACAATGTAGGTCTATCTACTTTAACTTCAACAGAAGCAAAATAATGGTCGTATTATAACATCATATCAACGACATCAAACTGTGAAGCACTCAACCAGGAATTCTAATAACCTCTATATTGTCTTTCACATCAATCAACTGTATAGTTCATTAATTTATTCATTGATCTGCATACTTCTATTGTTTTCGAATGCAGCAAAAACTATCAATTAAATATTACCTAATAGTATATAAGTCCTAATATCTTTTAACAATATATCAACTAACATTTCTAATATTCAGCTTAAAAATATAAAAATAAAATATTAAAGTATTCAGCTTAAGGCAAATAACAGAAAAAAGTTTGAGAGTAGGAAAAAAAGTTTTCTGTGCATTTGTTGACCTAGGAAAAGCTTTTGACAAGGTAAATAGAAGTAAACTTTGGGCAGTCCTGAAAGAGTATGTAGTCAATGGATGGCTCCTACAAGCTATAAAAACAATATATACGGGTAGCAAAGCGAGTGTAAAGGTGAATGGGAAATTGAGTGACTGTTTCGATATTCTTCAAAAAGTTAGACAAGGATGCGTTATGACTTCATGATTATTTATATTATTCATGGACAAATGTTTAAGAATGGCTCTTTTCGACGAAGAGGGTGTGGATATCGAAACAGTAAGGGTATGTGGGTTAGCATTCGCAGATGATAAGGTTGTTATGGCAGAGTCAATCGAAGACTTACAAAGAATGTTGCATAAACTACATGCAAGCATGAAGAGCATGGGCCTTAAAATTAACGCAAATAAAGCAAAAACTATGGTGTTCGAAGGAAAGAGTGAGAAAACACTATGCAATATTTTATTAAATGATGAGAGAATAAAATTGATAGGTTCGTATACCTTGGTAACTTATTTACTAGGGGCGGGGAGATAGATGAGGAATTAGATAGACGCATAAACGAAGGTAAGAAGATTATTGGTAGAGCAGGTCCCCTTATCAGTAGTAAAAATATATCAAATAAAGCTAAAATGGCAATACATAATTTTATATTTGAACCGACCTCACTATACGGTAGCGAGACATGGACTTATCAAGAAAAAGATAAGAGTAAAATTAACGCAATTGACATGAGATTCGTGCGCAAAATATGCGGGAAAACTCTGATGAACAAAGTAAGTAACGAGAAAATTTTAAAAGAATGTGGTGCAGAAGAGACGCTCGTAGATACATGGGAAAGAAATCGGTTAAGATGGTTCGGGCATGTTGAGAGAATGCCAAATGAACGAATAACGAAACAAGTGTATCAAGGTAAAGTAAATGGCAGCGTGCCCAGAGGTAGACCGCGGAAAGAATGGTTAGAATGCATGAATGAGACCCTAGTTAGAAGAGACAGAAGAAGTCACAGAAACACGAGAGTCTGCATGAAAAAATGCATGGACATAAAAGAAGCTAGAGAAGTATGCCAGGACAGGAACGAATGGCATTACTTACTACATTATTTACATTATTTATAGTTTAAAATTACTTTAAAATCTTAAAACTCATTTAAATTCTACCTGCATAAAAATATCTTGACCTCTTTTAAATATTTCAAAATCTTTTGGAATTCGATTATAAACTTACAAAATTTCCTGAATTTCCTGAAAACCTTTTGAAATACATAAAAATATTTTTAAATTACATGGAAATCCTTGAACTGCTTTGATTTTTTTAAAAATAATTTTAAATGCTTTGTAATATTTCAAATTTCTTTAACGACTTTTCAAACGATATGAAATTCATTGAAATGCCACAAAATACCTTAAAATAAAAAAATCTCCTGATCTCATAAAAAGTATTTGAAATTCTTTAAAATCTCTTGAAAATTCTTGTACTTTCTGGAATTCTTCTAAAATCTTTTTAAATTCTTTAAAAATACATAAAATCTTTTTGAATTCATTTATAAACTTTAATCTTTCTCAATTTAAAAGAATGTTTAAATCCCGTAAAATTATTTGGAATTCATTAAAATCCTTTTAAACACTTCAAAATATTTTGTACCACAAACTCTCGCTTTTAGCCAAGTTTCGGGGGTTGCCTTCAAATGGCCTTGGACTGATTTCGAAAGGACAGTAACATAAACAGTGAGGGCCGGCGGACT
>NC_046662.1:106604848-106608370 GCF_010883055.1 Belonocnema kinseyi
TTGGTGTAATTTGAAATCTTTAAAAACTTGTAGAGCGTAAAAGGAAAGCGAGAAATATGTCAGAATATATGTGAATATTTAGGGATATTTCGAAATATTTTGGAATATCCAAAATGTTTAAGATTATAAAGAATATCAAGAATGCCAGGAATATCTAGAAATATTGAAAGAATACGTGTATGGGAATATTCAGTGAATGTATCAGGAATATTGGAGTGATTGACAATTATATCAGGAACGCAAAAATATGTACCCCTTTTTTAGCGGTTCCTATTGGAAACCTATCCGGATTATATGTGGATCAGCCAAGAATTTAAAAAATTGATTTATCTTTGGAGATAATTTTATAGAAATATGTACAATATTTCTACGATAAATAATATCAAGTAATAAGAGAAGTAACATGTAAAGATGATTAAGAAATTGGTAATTAATCTACTTTAGTAAACATTTTTATAAAATATTAGTTGTGTTTCACTATTTCATTTAATACACTGTTTCCAACATTTCACCACATTTTTAGTCACATATGACTAATAATAAGTAACATTTTTTGATTAAATTAAATTATTTCCTTGTCCGTGTGACCACCCAGATCGTTGGATTTAGAGATTGTAGTAAAGAGCTGAAATATGTACAAATAGCCATGTGCCTTAAAGAGACCGGATAGGAACCGGGTAAAAAATTATATCTTTATCTTAATTTCTGGTTTCATTTGCCAGATAAGAATCAGGTAGAACCAGGTAGCCGGTACATTTTCACCTAATAATTTACAAGTGATCATGTGCCTTAAAGAGACCGGATAGGAACACGGTAAAAAATATATCCTTATTTTAATTTCTCGTTCCATTTCCCAGATAAGAACCTGGTAGAACCAGGTAGCCGGTACACCTTCAAGTAATAATTTACAATTAGCCATGTCCCTTAAAGAGATCGGATAGGAACCAGGTAAAAAAGTATATCCTTATTTTAATTCCTGGTTCCATTTGCCAGATAAGAACCGGGTAGAACAAGGTAACCGGTACACTTTCACTTAATAATTTACAAGTGGCCATGTGCCTTAAAGAGCCCGGACAGGAACCGTGTAAAAAAGTATATCCTCATTTTAATTTCTGGCTCCACTTGCCAGATAAGAACTGGGTAGCACCAGGTAGCCGGTTCACAAGCGTCGATTGTTGTATTGAGACCGGATAGGATCCAGGTAGATTTCTAATTTTATATGATTATTATTTTCATTTTGTCTCCATTGTCAATATAAAAACCAAGTAGGCGTGGGTAGAATATATAAACAATTTATTTTTTAATACTATTTCCCGGATAAGGACCGGCCCCACCCCTAAAAATGGAGGGGCAGACGGAGAAGGAGGCTATCGGGGTGCTAATAGGCGAGATCAGAGGGCCGAGGGAGGACGTAAGGGGGGCTATGAAGCAGATGGAAAGTCTGAGGGAGGACCTGAGTGTAAGAGATGAGAGATGGAAAAAGGAAGTAAAGGAACTGAGGGGGAAATTAGAAGGATTGCAGAGGGAGTTGGTGCCGGTAAGGAAGAAAAAAGAGGATAAAATAAACGAGATGGAAGAAGATATTAGGGTGTGGAAGAAAAGGGCAGGAAAAAGGCTGGAGAAGGTGGAGGGCATGTCCGGAAAGGAAGCAGTTGACAGGGCGGAAGGCGAGAAGCAAGGTATTTGGGAAAAAAGTGGAGATCATGGAAGAAGAGAAAGTGGGAGAGGGTGGGAATGAAAAGGAGGAGAGAGCGGATAGAAAAAGGATAAAGGCAATAGTGTTAAGGATGGAGAGAAGAGAGAAGACAGATAGCAGAAATAATATAGTGATAAGAGGATTGAAGCTAAAGAGCGGCGAAGAAATGGAGGTATAAGACGAGGAGAAGGAGGTATTAAACGAACTGCAGGGGAATTTATTTCGAGGTAAGTAGAGGGGTGGAGTAAAGCAGGGTGGAGGAGTGTTGAAGGTGTTGTACTGGAACGTAGCAGGGGTAAAGAAGAAAGATGAGGATTTCTGGAGGTATATTCAGGAATTTGATGTGATGGGATTGGTAGAGACGTGGGTAGAGAGAAAGGAATGAGATAGAGTAGAGCGAAAGTTGCCAAGGGGGTATAGGTGGAGGCTACAGGAGGCGGTCAAAGTAAAAAGGAAAGGAAGGGCTAGTAGGGGAATTATAACAGGGGTTAGGGATGGATTAGAGGAAGAAGTTCATGCAGTGGGAGAGGGTAAGGTCGTGCAAGTGAGCGCTGTAAAGATAGGAGGGGTGATGTATAAGATTTTGACTGTGTACAATAAGGATAGAATGTAACTGGTTAAAGAAAGGGTAGAAAACTTACTAGGAGAGAGAGAGATGAGGGTTTGGTGGTAATGAGAGGGGGAGGACTTTAATGTGAGAATCGGGCGGGAAGGTTCCTGTACCAGGAAGGGGGTGATTATGAATATCCGAGGGTGAGACGAAATGCAGGGTGGGAAAAAGGGTCGTTAGGGGAGAGGGTGTCATGGACGAGAGAGGCGATAGAGATGTATCAGGAGTTTTGGGCGATGTGTAAGAAGAAAGAGTAGGAAAAAGAAAAAGAGCCGGAAGAGGAGTTGAGAAGTGTTAAGGCAAAAGAGGACGTGTGAAAGATAATTAATAGTTTTAGGAATCGTATGGTGGGGATGAGTTAGAAGATAGTGAGCGACGAATGTAGGAAATTTTTTAAGGATTCATTTCAGGGGTCAGATACACGAAAGAGAGATGAGGGGATTAAAAGAGCGAGAGAGGTAAATGGAGAGGAGCTGAACAACGAGGAGATAGAGAAGCAGAAAGGGAAATTGAAAAAATCTAAGGCAGCTGGGATGGGCGGGGTACAGAACGAAGCGTGGCTGTTTGGCATACAACAGTTAAGGCAGATGCTGAAGGGGGTAGTGAAAAAAGTATGGAGGGGAGAGATTCCCAAGAAGGTGGAGGGAGGGGTTGATTGTACCACTGTATAAGAAAGGGGTTAGGGGGAGGCAGGAAGATTATAGAGGAATTACGGTCATGAATACTGCGTACAAAATATATGCGATGGTGTTAGCAGATAGGCTGCTCAAGGATGTTGAGGGGAAAAGAATATTGTCGAAGACGTAGGCGGGCGTTAGAGAGAGAAGGAGTACTATTGACAATATTTACGTCTTGCAACACGTGGTGGATAGAGAACTAACCAAAAAGGGTGCCAAAGTGTACGCATTTTTTTTATCTAAATACCACGTTCCCTCTGGTAAATAGAGGGAGGTTGTGGGAGGCAATGAAAGAGAGGGTAGTGAAGAGGAACCTGATCGAGAGTCATGATATGGTCACTAGCATATGCAGATGACATAGTGCTGCTGGCAAAGAGCGAAGAGGCTTTAAAGGAGATGATGAAGAGGTTGGCAAGATACTTGGACAAAAACAGGCTAGAGCAGAGCTGCCAGATCGTGGATGGAAATTACCCCCACCATACCTACCGTTTGGGAGCCGCAAAACAGAAAGTGCATGATTACCACTGTGAGTTCGTATG
>NC_046662.1:106608470-106611831 GCF_010883055.1 Belonocnema kinseyi
GGAGCTCTTCTTAATATTTTGACACCAAAATCATGTCGATACACCTTACCGACTGCGAGTAAAGCCACCCACGCTTTAACTTGACAGACTGTACATACATACGTACATACATACATACATATATACATACATGCATACATACATACATCCATACATACATACATAGAAAATGCGGACATTTGACAAAAAATGGGGAGGGGTCAAATTTTACACAAATTATTAATAACCTTTTAAATTATTAGTGAAAGCATTAAAATATAAATGTTCTGATCATTTCGAAATCAGAACTCAGGTACTCATTTCATAAAATAACAGAAATTCACACAAATTATTATTGTGAAAAAAATTAATAGCTATAGGTAATTACATAATTAATCTCTTTATAACATGAAAGGCACTAAATCATAATATTCATTTAAACATTAAAATAATTTTCTCTCTGCATTTTCCTTAGACTTTCTCTTTCATTTATAAAAATTTCATTTATTGGTGACTTTTCATACTAATTTAAGAAAAAAATTCAAATATTTACATATAATTTTAAAAATTTTATTTAGATACTAATTTGACAACATCACAAACATCATACGAATTATTCAATTGTAACAGATGTACTTGAAAAAAATAAACTTTTATTGTGAAAGTACACCAAACTCTGCCTTTTAGTCAACTATCGGGAATTGCCTTCAAATGGCCTTGGACTCTTTTTTAATTGGAGTATATATCTATGCATAATGTCGCAACTGGTCTCGCTCTACTCCCCTGAGAAACTGTGGGAGCCTGCAGTTCTAGGAAGGCTTAGAACGGGGTGACCGAACGCGAGAGTTTGATGTAATAGCTACCCTACTTAGTAGATAAACGTTTATTTTTCGGCCTGATGGCCTTAAAAAAATGACTTGCTTACATTTCCATTTTTTTACAAAATTTTCTTACAATTATTTCTTACAAAGTACCATCCATCCACACCTTATAGCTAATCCGCTCCTTTTTAGAGCCTAACCTTCCCCGCTGTCCCTCGCCTCACACGCATTTCGCTCTTTTATCGCTATGCCTTGCATTACCTGCCTCTGTCTCCGCGGCTGAAACCTAATACTTAACTACTATTTACAATATTTACATTTTTCTTACATCTACTTCCTCTCCTATTTACCATCTTTCTTTCTCCATTCCTCTTCCTCCTTCCTTCTCTTTTTCTCCATCTTACCCAACACCCCCTTCACCCATTCTACTTCCCTTTTGTCCCCCCTTTCATGCAACAATACCACCATGCTTATCTCACTCCTTTCCACCTCTTCACACTCCTCCAACCAGTGCTCAATTTTTTCATCCTCTTTCCCATACAGTTCACACATTCTCTTCTCTCTAGAAAGTCAAAGACTATTATAACCTTCCATGAAACCGCATCTTATTCTCGCTGTAAGTCTCTGACTACTTTACTCTCTTTTCTCACACAAATATTGCGCTCTCTCTCTTGGCATAATCTACACATAGTTCCCGTTAAACCTTGATTCTCTTATCCTCTCCTCTTCCTCTGCCCTTTCTTTCTCCATGCCATTCTTTTGAACCTACTTATATACCTTCCTTCCTTCCTCGTGCCACCTGCTAACTTCATCCACCTGCAATCCATTCGTTCTAAAATACCTTTCCCTTTCCACCTCCATCTTTGCACCACTACGTCTGCTCTCCTTCTCCCACCAACACTCCCTAATCAATTTACTTCTCCCCTTTTCCAAAAATTTCTCCTCATATTTACACACTAGACTCCCTGTTATAATCAATAAACTCGTTCTTCCTGTCTCCCTCCTGACAATATAGTTCGGCATATTCCTTGCTAACCCCAGTGTCTACTTTATATACCTCTCCTGTATCCTATTTACTTCCTCACTTATCTTCTAACCCCACACATCCACTCCGTAAAATAAGACTTTCATCAATAGCGAATTAAACAATGTCATTCTCCTTACAAAATCATCTGCGAACAACCTCACCCCCAGCCCCAGACCTGCCTCATAACCACATTTGCCCTTCTCACCCTCTCTTTTATATGACCGTCCACTCCCCCATTCCTTCGAAACAGGAAGTCCAAGTACACAAACTCTTTCACCTACTGTACTGCTTTTCCCTTCCACTTCCACATCCCTCCCCTATCTCTTCCACCTCCCTTCCTAAACACCAAAACCTTCGACTTGTCTGCATTTAACTCTAGACCAGAGCAGCCAGATCGTGGATGAAAATTACCCCCACCATACCTACCGTTTGGGAGCCGCAAAACAGAAAGTGCATGATTACCACTGTGAGTTCGTATGTAAGCCGAAAATGCACGATTCGACCTCAGAGTTCTGCTGTACGATGATTGCCGATCTGAAGGCTTCCGAAGACTTCGGTGGTCTTCTACTTATATCTTGCTCCCCATTTGAAAGAAATTGAAGAAATTGGCGATTTGGATCTTTTGCGTGATTCTTAATTTCATGCTTACGTCGATTTTCAGGTTATGTTTTCCAGGTGTACATAATATGGATATATAGTTATATATAGTTACATTTTCAGAAAACAAATTTATCCAACTAATTGATGAATCAACAACCAAAAAAAAATATGAGAAAAAAATTTTTTAATTCTTTGAAATCGCTCGAAATTATTGAAATTAATTGAAAATTCGTTGGAATGTTTTAAAATATCCTGAAAAATTCTGAATCCTTTAAAACCGCTTAAAATTTTTGAAAGCTATTGAAAATTCCTTACAAGTTTAAAAATACCTTAAAAACTTTCAAATCCTTTAAAATCTCATACTGAATATTGAAATCAATTGAAAATTCCTTGGAATCTATTAAAATATCCTAATACTAAATTATTAAAATAATTTGAAAATTACTTGAAATCTATTAAAATATTCTAAAATATACATCAAACCCTTTAGAATATCATTCTAAATTACTGTGATCAATTGAAAATTCCTTGAAATCTTTTAAAATTCTCTCAAATTTTTCAAATCCTTTAAAATCTTTTCAAATACCTAGAACTTTTCATAAAGATTTCTAAAGTATTTAAAATTTTTTTAAATAACCCTTTTAAAATAGGTTTAATTCTTTGAAATTCCCTTAAATTATGAAAATCAGTTGAAAATTCCTAGACATTTTTAAAAATATGCTCAAAGATTTAAAATCCTTAAAAATCTTTTGAAATCTTTTAAATTCTTCAAAGCTCTCGAAAGTTCCTTGAAATTTAAAAAATACCCTGAAATATTTAAAATCCTTAAAAACCTTAAAAAGCAAACTAAATTATTAAAATAATTTGAAAATTACTTGAAACCTATTAAAATATCCTAAAATATATCAAATCCCTTAAAATGTCATATTAAATT
>NC_046662.1:106611931-106617292 GCF_010883055.1 Belonocnema kinseyi
CATAACAAGATGAGAATTGAAAGCAAACTGAATGTTAAATCAAAAAGCATGAAAGAGGGAGCTCTTCTTAATATTTTGACACCAAAATCATGTCCATACACCCTACCGACTGCGAGTAAAGCCACCCACGCTTTAACTTGACAGACTGTATGTATGTATTGTATGTATGTATGTATTTATGTATGTATGTCTGTATGTAAACTCGATACTTTTGAAAAAAAATTAATCTATTAGATTGGCTTTTGGTATAATCTTTTAGTATCCTAAGCTAAATGCCAAGTTCGTTAGTCAGACATTTTGGATCAAAATACTAAAAGTAAGCCCATTTTTTAAATTTTAGAGCACACATTTTTTCAAGATTCAAAAATTTTTTGGACATTTGTTCATGGTACTTGAAAAGAAAAATGTTACTTTTCGATAGCCCTACAAGATTATCAAATTAACTTTATGAATTTATTCGAAAAATTTAAATTTTGACCGCACTATAACTACTTAAAAATAAAAATTGCATATGGCGTTCAAACTATTCAAGATAAGAAAAAAAATGATAAGACAAACATTGTGCACCCAAACAATATCTAGCAAAAAATTTTTATAAATGTTTTTTTACATTCGCATCAGAGAAGGTATTAGACATGTATAAAATTTAACAACCCGCCCCCCCCCCCCCAGTTTTTGTCAAATGATTCGACCTCCCAGACTTATCATCTGTCTTTTGGAAATCTTAAAGGCTCATTCGCTTTGGAAAACCAGATTTACTATCTCATCTGGAAAAAATCGTGTGACAACTAACAAGGTTACCTTTCAGACGGGTGTCATTCAGGGCGACACCATGAGCCCACTCCTCTTTTGCCTTACATTATTGCCACTATCTCTAGCACTTCGCCATTCCGACGGGTACTTGTGCGGCAAACCTGCAGGTCGAAAGTACAAGGTCACTCATGTATTTTACATGGACGATCTTAAGATCTACGCAAAAAACAAAGAGCAAGAACATCAAGCTCTAGGGATTGTCGAACGATATACTAAGGAAATTGAAATATAATTTGTATTAGACAAATGCCCCAAGGTTTATTTGAAGCAAAGAAAACTTAATGGCATCCCTGAAGATCCTGAGCTCGTTGACAGAAGCGCTATACGACACCTTTGGGCTGGAGAGACTTATACATACCTGGGCGTACCACAGAGCCGCATTCAGGATGTGATATCTATAAGGGATACTCTACAAAGCAGATACAAACGTCTCATCCGGCAAATTTGGTTTTCCGAACTGTCAGCGAGGAACAAAGTATCTGCAAAGAACATGCTTGCCGTCCTGGTAGTACTCTATTCATTTTGAGTAGTACCATGGACGAAGAACGAGCTCAGATCCCATGATATCGCGACAAGAAAGGTTATGAACATGAACAATAGCATGCATCTTAAGTCTTCTGTTCCGCGACTGTACATCTCACGCCGTCAAGGTGGTAGCGGAATATTCAGTCTTGAATGTCTTCACAACAGGATTATTCTGGGTATAGCACATAGAGTTGCAAATGGAAGAGACCTTCTTCTTAAAATCGTCAAGAATCATGAAGAATTGGGCAAAGAAGCGTTCTGTACAAAGCAGCGGAGGAGGCTGCTGAAACACTCGGACTTAACTTCAGTATTAGGGGTGAGCAAAATGCATCAAATCGTATCTATCTCGAGTACTCACTCCTGAAAGCCCAGATTAAGAAAGTACAAGAGAAAAACTTTCGTGAACAGCTCCTCGATAAGAGGATGCACGGTATCTTCCACAGAAATGTGAAGGATCAGTCAATGTTTTGTGAGGTAACGCTTGCTTTCCTTAAATCGCCCGGATTGAAGTCTGGTACGGAGGGTTTCATTTTTGCATGCCAAGACGTTGTCATTTCCACATTAACATACCGTCGCTACATTTTGAGCCAAGACATTCCTGATGATAGCTGCAGGGCGTGCCATGCACACCCCGAGCATTTAGCTGACATACTATCTAGTTGTCCAACTCAAGCGGGAACGACCTACATTCAAAGGCACAATGCGACACTAACAGTGCTTTATTACCATCTCTGTCACTCTTACGGCATTATCCTTAATATCGCTCCTCTAAATGCTCCTAGGAAAATCGAGTCAATTGTCGAGAATGGGAAGTGCCGCATATACTATAACTCTATATTCTCGACAATTGTGTCTGTTGCTCACTCGAGGCCTGACATGGTTCTTCTTAACTTCGAGGAGAACCATGTTCATTATCAAGCTTCCGACACCAGCTGAAAAAAACGTTATAGCCAAGGAGAAT
Organism: Belonocnema kinseyi; assembly: GCF_010883055.1. Lineage (NCBI taxonomy): Eukaryota > Metazoa > Arthropoda > Insecta > Hymenoptera > Cynipidae > Belonocnema > Belonocnema kinseyi. The sequence continues at coordinate 106,614,231 of NC_046662.1, forward strand.
GAAAAGAAAGAGAGGTATCGAGACCTTATAAGGGAATTGCAACGATTGTAGCCGGAATATTCTGTTAAACTGATCGTCCTTGTCATCGGCGCTCTTGAAGGTGCCAAGCTTTCACTCGCTAATGGCTTAAAAAGTATCCCTGTGTGTCAACAATATGCCAAAACACTTGCGGGAAAAATGCAGAAGGCGGTAGTCCTTGGGTCGCTCCGTGCTCATAGGGTGCACGAGGCTTTTGCTGGATCGTCGTACTGATTCCTTTACAGACTGTAACCACCTATCTCACGGTCGTGAGAAGTGGTTGTGGCTGAAATTGTACCGCGATTTCGCTGGGAGCGGGTGCAATTTTCCAGATCAGCACCCGCTCGCGGCGAAATCCTGCGGTTGTCCTTATAAAAAATTTTTAATTATATATATACGCGGTGTGTTTAAAAAATAAGGTGACTTTATGGTTTTCTCAAAAAATATTCATTTATTCCTCAATATTTATGTTGTCCCCTTCAAAGTAAACCCCCTCAGATATAATACCCTTGTGCCAACGCTTTTTACAATCATCGAAGCACTTCTGATAATCATTTTGTGGTGTAGCCTTGAGTTCTTTTAGCGATGCAGTTTTTATCTCCTCAATCGTTGAAAATCGATGTCCTTTCATGGGTCTCTTCAGTTTTGGGAAAAGAAAAAAGTCCCTGGGGGCCAAATCCGGTGAATATGGAGGCTGAGGCATGACTGTGGTGCTGTTTTTGGTCTGAAAATCTTTCACAAGCAACGATGAATGAGCAGGCGCATTATCGTGATGCAAAACCCACGAATTGTTTTTCCAAAGTTCCGGACGTGTTTTGTATATCGCCACTCGCAAACGGCGCATAACTTGAAGATAATACTCCTTATTGACCGTAAGACCTTGTGGAAAGAATTCCTGATGCACTACGCCACGGTAATCAAAGAAGACAGTGAGCAAAACCTTCACATTTGACCGAACTTGACGTGCTTTTTCCGTCCTTGGAGACTCAGGATGCTTCTACTGAGACGATTGGGCTTTAGTTTCGACGTCATAACCATATACCCACGATTTATCCCCAGACATAACCCTTTTGAGAAAATCAGGATCATTATTGACATCATTCAACATCTCCTGAGCGATGGTCATGCGATGGATCTTTTGATCAAAATTAAGCAGTTTTGAAACAAATTTTGATGACATACGTCTCGTTCCCAAAACGTCCGAAAAGATAGCATGGCATGAGCCAACCGATATGCCAACATCTTCAGCAACTTCTGTGATGGTAATTCGGTGATTTTTCAACACCATTTCTTTCACTGCTTGAACGTTTTCATCTTTTTGTGACGTGCTGGGACGTCCAGGGCGTGGTTCGTTTTCGACATCCTCTCGGCCTTATTGGAACAGCTTGTACCATTTATACACATTTTTCTTCCTCAGAGTAGACTCACCGTATGCAACTGTCAACATTTCAAGAGTTTTAGAGCACTGGATTCCATTTTTCACACACAATTTAATGCAAACTCTTTGCTCCATTTTTTTGGAAAGAAGAAAATCGCCGAGCACACCAAACGCTTCTAACCTTTTACGCCTCTGCCAGAAAAACAAAACGAGCTATATAGCCAAAACTGTGAACATATGATCGTGACGAGTGTACCAACACAACAAAATAAAGAATTAAAAACTTGAATGTACCGAGCCCACGAAAATTGATCAGTCACCTTACTTTTTGAAGACACCTCGTATATATATAATTTAAAATTTGTCATAAGGACAACCGCAGGATTTCGCCGGGAGCGTGTGCTAATCTGAAAAATTGCAGCCGCTTCCAGCGAAATCGCGGTAAAATTTCAGCCACAACCACGTCTCACAACCGTGAGATAGGTGGTTACAGTCTGTAAAGGAATCAATACGACGATCCAGCAAAAGCCTCGTGTACCCTAAGAAAACGGTGTGACCCAAGGACAACCGCCTTCTGCATTTTTTCCGCAAGCGTTCTTGCATATTGTTGACACGCAGGGATGCTTTTTAGGCTATTAGCAAGTGAAAGCTTGGCACCTCCAAGAGCGCCGATGATAAGGACGATCAGTTTAACAGAATATTCCGGGTACAATCGTTGCAACTCCCTTATAAGGTTTTGATACCTCTCTTTCTTTTCATTCTCCTTGGCTATGATGTTTTTGTCAGCTGGTGCCGAATATTCGATAACGAACATGGTTCGCTTCTCGAAGTCAAGAAGAACCATCTCAGGCCTCGAGTGAGCAACAGAAACAATTGTCGAGAATATAAAGTTCCAGTATCTGCGGCACTTCCCATTCTCGACAATTGACTCAATTTACCTAGGAGCACTTAGAGAAGCGATATTAAGGTGAATGTCGTAGGAGTGACAGAGATGGTAATAAAGCACTCTTAGTGCCGCATTGTGCCTTTGAATGTAGGTCGTTCCCGCGTGTGTTGGACAACTAGATAGTATGTGAGATAAATGCTCGGGGTGTGCATGGCACGCCCTGCAGCTATCATCGGGAATGTCTTGGCTCAAAATGTGGCTATGGTATGTTAAGGTGGAAATGACACCGTCTTGGCATGCAAAAATGAAACCTTGTGTACCAGACTTCAATCCGGGCGATTTAAGGAAAGCAAACGTTAGCTCACAAGACATTGACTGATCCTTCACATTTCTGTGGAAGATACCGTGCATCCTCTTATCGAGGAGCTGTTCACGAAAGTTTTTCTCTTGTGCTTTCTTGATCCGGGCTTTCAGGAGTGAGTACTCGAGATAGATTAGATTTGATGCATTTTGCTCACCCCTAATACTGAAGTCAAGTCCGAGTGTTTCAGACGCCTCCTCCGCTGCTTTGTACAGAAATGCTCCTTTGCCCACTTCTTCGTGATTCCTGACCATTTTAAGGAGAGGCTCTCTTCCATTTGCAACTCTATGTGCTGTACCCAGAATAATCCTGTTGTTGTGAGATGTACAGTCGCGGAACGGAAGACTTAAGATGCATGCTTTTGTTCATGTGCATAACCTTTCTTTTCCCGATATCAAGAGATCTGAGCTCGTTCTTCG
>NC_046662.1:106617392-106628416 GCF_010883055.1 Belonocnema kinseyi
ATCTGCTTCGGAGAGTATCCTTTATAGATGTCACATCCTGAATGCGGCTCTGTGGCCCGCCCAGGTATGTATAAGTCTCTCCAGCGCAAAGGTGTCGTATGGTACTTCTATCAACGAGCTCAGGATCTTCAGGGATGCTATTAAGTTTTCCTCTTTTCAAATAAACCTTAGCGCATTTGTCTGACACAAATTCCATTCCAATTTCCTTAGTATATCGTTTGACAATCCCCAGAGCTAGATGCAGTTGCTCTTTGTTTTTAGCATAGATCTTAAGATCGTCCATGTAAAATACATGAGTGACCTTACACTTTCGATCTGCAGGTTTGCCGCACAAGTACCCGTCGGAATGGCGCAGTGCTAGAGATAGTGGCAATAATGCAAGGCAAAAGAGGATTGGGCTCATGGTGTCGCGTTGAAAGACACCTCTCTGAAACGTGACCTTGTTAGTTGTCACACGATTTTTGCCAGATGAGATAGTAAATCTGGTCTTCCAAAGCCGCATCAATCTCTCTATACACCCAACTATTTGCGGATGAACCTTTAAGATTTACAAAAGACAGATGATTGGTCTATGGGATGTAGAATCGAAAGCTTTCCGATAATCAATCCAGGCCATCGATAGGTCATGCTGGTAGAATGCTGCATCTTTGCAGACACATCTATCGATGAGCAGGTTCTCCCGACATCCGGTTACGCCTTTCTTTGAGCCTCGTTGTTCATACATTTCTTGCCACACAGGTTCAATTACCCGAACAATCCTATCATTTAGGATAGCTGTGAATATCTTATAAAGCTTATAAATCTGGTCCCGGTGCGGAATAGTTCTTCATCCCTCTTAATACTTTTTTTACCTCCTCGGTAGTGATGGGTGGACATTCTTTATCAGGTGTTGTGAGGGCAACACATAACTCCTTGAAGCTATTTATATTTTCTGAGTCTTCGTCCAGTCTTTGCTGAACTTCGTAGACTTCTCTCCAAAATACTTCGACCTCTTCTGGTTTGGGTGGGTGTTCGACAGTAAGTGGTGGGTCTTGGAAGAGTCGAGATGGGTCGGAGAGAAATAGCGTCACATAGTATCCGTATTCTATCAACAATATGTTGCCTGATGGTCAGCAGCTTTGACTTGTTAAGTGTGTGATGGCAAGTTGATGCATTCGTCTTTTGGTCTTATGATCAGCCGTCGGTTTTGTTTTACGGTTCGCATCGGCCAAAGCTCTTGCTGCATTATACACACAATAATTGATAGCATGGTTTCGCAGACGTTGCTGCGAAAAGTGCGATAGCTTCGGGTGTTTCTCGCACCACAGAGCATGCAGCCGTGCCATGTAACCCCGTTCACGGGCCACACTCGCATCGTAACAGTCTAGCAAGTCGTGATTCAGTTCCTCCGTCCACCCAAAGGCCACGAGATCCCGCCGATCCATCGCATTGAATCCATTTTCATTCGCTCCCCCAGCTCTAGATTGGTCGGCATTGTTGGCCGACCCATTGTCGGGAGCCCTGCGCGTTCTGTTGTTTTGAACCGCACTTACTACAACTATGTTTGGTGTTGTTATTGTTGTTCCCACGAGAAGCTAGGGAAAGGGGTTTGTCCATCCTTGTAGAGCGCCGCATGCAGGGAAATAATTGTTTAGCGTTTCTTATGATCTGAATTGATTAATTAATTGTTAACTGATTTTACTAATACTTAGATTTTCTGGAATTAGTTTAAAAGTTTATGATTAAATGAAATTTTCAAAAATGAAAGTTCAAATTAAAAAATCTGCTGTCTTACGACAGAACATAGTAAGGCACATGGAGTACATTTTTCAGGATAGCCAGTTTTCTAACCTAATTATTAGATGTTTGCATTGCACAGAAAAAAAGTACTTAATTTAAGTGGAAAATTCGGCTTATTTTAAGATTTCACAAAAAGAAGCATGGGTCGTGCCTCCCCATTCAGGGAGGCACGATCTGAAAATCATTTATGCTCGCTCTTTAATTCAGAATATATTGGACGTGCGCCGAAGAAACGGGACTTATTCCAAAAAAATCGAAATCGAAATTTTTACACCTTTTGAAAGTTTTTGATTTGTTATTTTTGAAGAAACTACAAAAAAATGCGGACGTTATTTTTTATGATATTTGAGTGCTTAGGTACCCGAAAAATCCGGCTTTCGCTCGATTCTAACTAAAATCCTGAAATTTCTAACGTCTAACCGACATTCCTGAGATGTTCTTATATATACAGCAACAATAAATACCCACAGTTATATTGGACTTTATTTCGGACTTTACTTGAATTAAGGCAGTAACTGAATTTAAGTGTGCAAACTATCTTGAATAAAGCACTAACTTACCTCAAATAAGAAATCAGAATTTTTCTACTGGAACAAAGTAAAGTTTGCTCCTTAATTTCAATATTAAGTTCTGGAAGTAAGTTGAAGGTCACGTGAAATAACCTGTAAGGCTTTTGTTACCAAAAATCAAGGAATGTACAGAACGTTTGCGCTAATATACAGATTGCGGCCATTTATCCTAATCGCGTCCTACTCCAAAACTCCGTTTCGCGTTGGTCAGTGTCGGCTATGATACTACGTTTCCATAATTCGTGGAGTTTTAGTTTCACGGATTTAAAATAGTGTTGCAGCATAATCAGTTCCACTTGTCAGCCAATATTTGGATTATTAAACACATCAAAATAATTAAATTATTACGAAACTTTTCACTTCGCCACGTGAGTCCCTGGCGGACCGAAGGAACTGAAAGGAGCCTCTACAAAGTACGCTTAAAGCCCCCACTGAGTCCCCCTTCGGTTCCTTTTTTAAAAACTAAAAAAAAACCGCAAGATCAACTATTAAATTGTTGAAATTCGGATTCTACGTTAAAATTTGCATTAGAAACTCTACTACATTATGTAGTATTATATTTGTGAGTTTCTGCATTTTGCATACATCCCGAGGCAAAATCCTAATGTTTGGCAAGTCCTTCCTGCATGCTCTGTCACGAAAAACTAAGTTCTGCTCGAGGTTGGAGAGAGCTCTATACTCTAAACTCATCGGCGCGAACTCGGTTTGACAGAGCACTGAAGGAGTTTTAGGATATTGCCTCGCGATAAGTTTCAATTCATTTAAAACATTTTCACACTTTTCGTTTGCTTTTAAATACTACTATATGGTTATTATGCTGTATTTTGTTTTGACGAATCAACACATGCTAATATACGACCATATTTTAAATGTACATTTAAAGGCGCTGACTATACTCTAGGAGCCAGGGGTAGACCTGTATGCCGTCATAGGTCCTGTCGATTTCGATGTTGCATCTTATGTAGAATTTTCCGCTTATTACGAAAATCAAGGTTGTTTCTTCGAGAAATGGGTTAACTTTGAGATAATCGCATTTAAATTTTTTTAAATTAATCAAGTAGCCCGCTTACAATGTGGTGAAATTTTAATGAAAACTTGGATACAGCAACTGGCGACGAGGACAAAAGTAAGCAAATTAAGAAATATTAATTTCAACAAGAAAAATTCAAATTAATATAATATTTTATAATTTTCTGCAAATAATAAGAAAATATGAAAATTGGAATTGAATTATACAATCGTATAGAAGACCACAAACAGTTAAGTGAGAAATAAAGTTGGTAAACAAACAAATGCGAAGGAATAAATTAAATTAATTCAATTGAAATGAAGAAAAGATACCCTCATTTGTTTGTAGGTACCTAAAGATAGTTATACTATACAAGTATACTCCGAAGATGGACAAATTGGAAGAAAAATCTGAAAGGGGTAAATTGATTAACTCGCCAATTGGTACCACATAAAAGAAAAGATTATATAGGTAAACTGAAAATTTTACAGTTGGAACCTAAAGAACGATTAGTTAGCATAAATGATATACAGAGGTAAACTAGCAAATGCCAATTGGCAACAGCTAATTGGTACCTAAATCTTTTTCAGTTTGCAAAAAATGTCCCAAATCAATCCATTAGATGCCTTCGATTGCGAAGAAGATCCGGCTTCAGTCGGTTTGCGGTGGGAAAAATGGAAACGGGGTTTAGAGATTTACCTTCTGGCAGCAAACATCGGTAAGCCTATCCAAAAAAGAGCAGCTCTGTCACACATAGGAGGGCTATCGCTGCAGGAAATTTATTACAATATTCCGGGTGCCCACGCACTAGACACGGAAGCTAACATTTTCGAGATCGCAATACAAAAATTAGATGAATACTTTTCTCTAAAACAAAGCCGTGTGTACGAAAGACATCTATTTAGGCTAATGAAACAGGAACCTGAAGAAAAATTCGAAAAATTTCTTATCAGGCTACGCCACCAAAGCTCAAAATGCAAGTTCGCGAACGCCGACGATGACCTTATTGACCAGATTACGGAGAAATGCGGATCCATTGAATTAAAAAGGAAAATCCTCACACTCGATGACACAGTAACTCTGGATCAAATTATATTAGAGGTAAATGCATTAGAAGCAATAGAGAGGCAATTACAAAACTTTATGCCTACAAAAACTCAGCCAGAATCGCAGACCGTTCATCGCGTAGAGGAAAAGAAAACAAGTTCAAATTTTAAACCATGTTCCCGATGTGGAAGCAATAAACACTTAAGCGACCACACAAATTGTCCAGCCCGTGACAAAAAATGTTTAAAATGCGGGTTCATAGGACATTTTCGCTCACAATGTCGGACTAGAGCAAAGAAACGTAAATCATTTCCGGACCACAGCAATAAAAACAAAAAACAAAAACCAGATTACGACAGAAAGGACAAGACTAAAATAGACTATCTTTTTCACATAGACTATAGTACCTGGAAGCATTTGAAAAGCTATAAAATCAAAGTCTTTAACCAAATAAGAAATCCAGAGAAAACGTTTGTGGCTTATGGCCGCACGAACCCTCTGGAAGTTTTAGGCTCCTTCGAAACAGATGTTACCGTTGGTGCAAAAACAGAAACAGCAAATTTCTATGTTGTAAAGAATGGTTCAAAAAACCTGTTAGGAAAAACATCTGGCAAATCACTAGGAGTTCTCAAAATGGGTTTAAATATAAACACAATCAGCGAAGGAACTTTTCCTAAACTCAAGGACGTCAAAGTGGTGATCCCCATCGATAAATCAATCAAACCAGTTTGCCAACCATATCGCAGGGTTCAAATATTACTCGAATTCAAAATAAACAATAAAATCCAAAAACTCATCAGAATGGATATTATTGAGCCAGTAAATAGTCCATGAAGCTGTATTTCACCATTATTCCCAACTTTTAAAAGTGATGGTGAAATAAAAATCTGTATAGACATGAGACGCGCAAATAAAGCCATTATAAGGGAAAACCAACCCTTGCCGACAATGGACCAACTAATTACAAAGTTCAGGAAAGCACAAATTTTCTCAAAACTAGATATCAAACTAGCTTTTCATAAAATGGAACTAAGTAAAGAAAGTCGACCTATTACCACATTTATAACCAGTACCGGACTCTACCGGTACAAACGCCTTATGTTTGGTATCTCATGTGCTCCTGAACTATTCCAAAAAATCTTGGAGAGGACTCTACTACCATGCGAAGGAGTAGTAAACTTTAGAGATGACATAGTAGTATTTGGGATAAACGAGGCAGAACACGACGCCAGGCTCAACAGAGTCTTATATATCCTGAAACAAAACAATGTCCTTCTTAATGATAGAAAATGTATTTTTAAAGCTAAGGTAATACAATTCCTCGGACATAAATTATCAGGGGATGGCGTCAAACCCCTTGACAAATACGCAAAGACGATAATGACAGTTGGAGAACCCTCAACAATAGAAGAGCTGCAAAGTTTTTTGGGCCTCGTTAACTTCGTGGGCGAATGGAATCCAAACCTAGCAGCATTGACGGAACCAATGAGAAAACGACTACGTCTTAAATTAGGAAAAACAGCTGACATCACAAAATATTGGAAAGATGAACAGTCTCAAGCTTTTAACCAACTCAAACAGGCACTAAGTAACATAAAGACATTAGGATATTACAACCCCAAGGACAGAACACAGGTAGTTGCAGATGCCAGACCAGTAGGACTAGGTGCTATGCTTATACAATACGACTCGACAGGACCGTGTATCATCGCCTTTGGTAAAAAAAAGCTTAATCGAATGCGAGAAACGCTACTGCCAGACTGAAAAGGAATCTCTCGCTTTAGTTTGGGCAGTTGAACATTTCGACATGTACGGTAAGGATTCGTTTGAATTATTCAGTGATCATAAGCCCCTTGAGGTGATTTTTGGACCAAATTCTAAACCATGTGCGATAATAGAACGATGGGTACTCCGACTTCAGTCTCAGAACCATAAGGTGATGTATCACACCGGGAAAAGCAACATTGCTGACTGAATAGAACAATCTTGCCCGACGGTGTTGCCGTTAAGAGAAATCAAAGAGGTTTGTGAAGTAGATGAAGAACTGAAGCTGGTCAAAGGAGGATTATACAACAACGATTAGAATCAAGCTATCAACAACTACAAAGTATTTGAAAATGAACTTTGTTTCCAAGATAACATTTTTCTACGATGTAATAAAATCGTCATCCCTTCCAAACTACGGACAAGAGTACTAGCAGCAGCCCATGAAGGACATCCGGGGATCGTGGCAATGAAATCTAGACTGTGGACAAATGTTTGATGGCCGAAAATTGACAAAGATGCGGAAAACTACGTAAAAGCGTGCAAGGCTTGCACTCTAGTCTCAGCTCCTAATCCTCCAAATCCAATGAAAAGGCGCGCACTACCAACGCAAGCGTGGATAGACGTAGCAATCGATTTTCTGGGCCCCCTTCCAAGTGGACACCATCTGTTTGTGGTAATTGACTATTTCAACCGATACAAAGAAATTAAAATAAAAAAAACACAAGCGCAAAGGACAAAATTGAAATTTTAAAAGAAATCTTTTTCAGAGGAGGCATACCAATGACCATTACAGCCGATAACGGCAGACAATTCGCGAGCGAAGAATTCAAAAAATTTTGCCACGAATATGACATAACCCTTTACCATTCCATCCCATACTGGCCGCAGCAAAATGGAGAAGTGGAAAGGCAAAATCGAGACATATTTAAAAGACTCAAGGTCAGCCAAATCCCAAAGTCCAAATGGCAGCAAGATCTTCTGAAATACCTTTCGATGTAAAATAGCACACCTCATTCTACAACAGGGAAATCACTCTCGGAACTTTTCTACAGACGACAATTCAGAGATAAGCTACCATCGACGATAGATTTCGAAAACACAGAAACAGAACCAGAAGTGAGAGGCATGGACTGGGAAAGGAAAATAAAAGGAAAGGAGTATGAGGATCTGAAAAGAAAAGCAACAGAAAGCGAAATAAGGATTGGTGAAAAAGTCTACGTAAAAAATCTCGTCAAGGAAAATAAATTAACGCCAAAATTCAATGATACAATGCATACGGTATTGAGGAAAAATGGAAGTGACGTAAATGTTTAGAATGACGAGACCGGACAGCAGTACAGGAGGAATATAGTTCACTTGAAAAAAGCAGTATGTAAGAAAAATAATACCGTTTGATTCGAATTAATTGGAATTTGTACATGAAAGTGCTGTAGTTGAAACGTACTAAAGACGTAAATTTTCGATCCGATCTCACCCATCAGTTTAAAATTTTTGTAATCTGCACGGTTTATAAGTTTTCAAAATAATTGATAAGAAAGAGATGTAGCATTGTCATTATAAAAATGTGTGTGAGTGTGTGGTGGGAAACCGAATGGGGGCTGTCCGTTCGGTTTGGGACCAGGTAGTCGCTAACTGGCCGTAGGCCAATTTACACCTGTGAATGGAAATAAATTGATACATTTATATCTAAAGTGTGGTGAATCATTAATGAAAACTTAATGACCTTTTCATAAACTATGCAAAGGCACAAAAATATTTGTTTTCTAAAATTATGGAAAAAACAATTATTGTATAAACTAGGGGCAATTATAAATTGATTCTCGATCTCAGATTCTAACTGACGTAGAAAGATGTAATTAAGCTCAATTATTTCCTTACATTTTTATTAATTAAATGGCTGTATCAACAACTTTGTAACATCTATACTTTATTTGTTACAGCGCTTTCTTTTTTTAACTAAAAATTAGGTAGAATTTATTACAGTATTTCAGCACCCCTTTTGAAAGTACATGATATGGCAATAAACTGGCCCAAAAGTTTTCCCACTGCCAAAGGCGTTGGGGCGTAGACAAACCATTTTATCCTGCCTTGGCTTGAATGGTTTATCTACGACTTTACGGCCTAAAGCCTTTGGCAGTTGAAAAACTTTTGGGTCGTTTATTGCCGTATCATGCACTTTCAAAAGGGGTACTCAAATACTGTAATAAATTCTACTTACTTTTTACTTAAAAAAAAAAGCGCTGTAGCAAACAAAGTATACATGTTACAAAGTTGTTAATATAGCCATTTAATTAATAAAAATGTGTGGAAATTATTGATCTTAATTACAACTTTCTACCTCAGTTAAAGGCTGAGATCGAGACTCAATTAATAATTGCCCCTAGTTTATACAATAATTGTTTTTTCCGTAATTTTAGAAAACAAATATTTTTATGCCTTTTCATACCTTTAACCCAATTTTTGTTGCAAGATTTCACTTATAATTACCAATGATATCATGGAATAAAGTTCATGTATAATAAATAAATCAATTTGAATGAAGGGCTTCAGATAAATTTATAGTGCTCAGTCAAAATAGTCAGTTTTGTATCTTGATATTTTTCAATAAAATCAACTCTTTTCGAGAAACACGAAACTTTATACATTGTATAGTATACATATTAAAAAAAGTTCCGCCTGGCCAAGTAGTAACACTTCTGTTTTAAACTTTTTGTCGTCGGATTAATATTTGCGTAAAGATTGGTGCATTTCAATTCCTCTGACATTTTTTCTTTGATTGTTCATCTTCTGCATTAACAATTAAAGTAATCGAAATCTGGCTGAGAAACTTTTTGTTCGTAAACATTTACACGAGACGACCGCGAAAGAAAAATAGTAAGAATAATAAAATTGTAAGCGATCTACTTGATTAATTAAATAAAAGTTCAAATGCGATTATCTCAAAATTGACCCATTTCTCGAAGAAACACCCTCGATTTTCGGAATCAGCGGAAAATTCTATATGAGATGCAACATCGAAATCGACAGGACCTACGACGGCATACAGGTCTAGCCCTGGCTCCTAGAGTACTAGTGTTATGGACTTTCCCGTAAGACTGATCTGGCTAAGTATAGCGCTAGGGCTAGTGTTACAGAAAATTCTGTAGCGGAATAAAGATCGAATTTTTAATGTGTATTTAATATATTATAATGATGCATAATAATATAAAAATTTATATAGCCATACTTGAAATAAAAACATTCATGCTATTGCGTTATTTGAGATAAAACTTAGAATCAGAAAAATATTTTTAATACTCTGTAATTTTTTAATTCGAATATCTTTGTTACTATACGAATTGTATTTAAAAATTCTAATTATTCTAATTCAAAGCAGACCAGCTCATTGTTGTTATTGTGAATTAAATTTGTTTGTATGTCACCTTTTAGTAGGCTTCAACGTTTTAATCTGAAAATCTAGGTTAGTATCCTAGTGAGATAAACAATTTTTCTACACTTTCAGAAAAATCTGTAAGAGGTTTTATATACTTGTGTGTGAAGCAAATATACACTACCGATACTGAAATACATTATACATACATACATTGTTGTAGTGAATTTAATATTCATGTGTTATTTGATATGAAAATACAATGTAAGGGTAATTTTTTTCCTAATTTCGCTCTAAGTAGTCAAAATTTAAGGCGAAGACAGTTAATTGTGAGTTAGGTCTGTTATTTATTTGCTTATTTAAACTTTTCGACTTGAAATTCAATTCTATTTCTGGTTAACAGGAAGAAGGTATCATGTTTTATTATTTACAATCAAAAATTACGGTTAAACTTATTTTGAATTTGTGAGAAATAGAATTATCTCATTGATCTTTTAATGGAAATTTAATATAGTCAAATATATGAAATTTAATATAGTCGCCCTTCATGGCGATTTCATATACTTTATATATTAATTTTGATACACATAGGTATATTAAATTTATTATTATTTTTAACAGTGCAGTAATATTTATTACGGTTTTATTATTATTATTATTATTATTACACCATTAAGCCATTTCCCTTTCGGGGTAGGCGTGACTCACTTGGCAGGGGAAAGGAGTAGTGTGTGGAAGGGATAGAGATGTTTCAGATTGATCCAGAATTCCCGTGCTATTTAAGTAAATAACACGTTCGTTCCGCAACACTGCTTCGACCCAGGTTGCTGATCAATCTCTCTAGCAATCACCCCAAGTGAAGTACCTCACGAAGTCGTTATGTAAGGTTCCCCACTTGGGTCCATTAATAGACAAGGTCTTTGTTTCAGGCGTCATTCACTCTAGTGACACTCTTTTTATTAACTATTTGCCGCCATACTTTCCTGTCCTGGCATACTTCTCTAGCTTCTTTTATGTCCATGCATTTTTTCATGCAGGCTCTCGTGTTTTTGTGACGTCTTATGTCTCTTCTAAGTAGGGTCTCATTCACACATTCTAACCATTCTTTCCGCGGTCTACCTCTGGGCACGTTGCCATTTACTTTACCTTGATACACTTGTTTCGTTAGTCGTTCATTTGGCATTCTCTCAACATGTCCGAACCATCTTAGCCGATTTCTTTCCCATGTGTCTACTAGCGTCTCTTCTGAACCACATTCTTTTAGAATTATCTCGTTACTTACTTTGTCCATTAGGGATTTCCCGCTAATTATGCGCATGAATCTCATGTCAATTGCGTTAATTTTACTTTTATATTTTTCTTGATAAGTCCACATCTCACAACCGTATAGTACAGCCGGTACAAATATAGAATTATGTATTGCCATTTTAGCTTTATTTGATATATTTTTACTTCTGATAAGGGGACCTGCTCTACCAATAAC
>NC_046662.1:106628516-106644440 GCF_010883055.1 Belonocnema kinseyi
GAAATTTTGTCCTTGGTCTGTTAGGATATTCTTAGGTGCGCCGAATACGTATATGTAATAATCAAATAACCCTTCTATAATACTTTCCGATTCCGTGTTCTTTAGAGGTATTAAGATCAAGTATTTTGTGAGCATGTCTTGTATGCTGAGGATGTATTCATGCCCTAATAGTGTCAAAGGCAATGGACCGAAGATATCCATGGCTATTTTGTCTTTAGGGTTGACAGGCGTGTCTGGAATGATTGCTTCACACTGTCTTTTAATTCTTACTGTCTTTTGTAATTGACATACTGGACATTGTTTAATGAAATGAATAATTTCCTGTTCCATATTTTTCCAGTCTCCAAGGGTTCTGGCTCGTTCGATAGTCTTGTTTTCCCCAAAGTGTTGAGCAGTAATTGATCCGTGCGATTCTCTTATGATTTCTCCCTTTTCCTCTTGAGTAAGTTCTGCACGTGGTATGTAACACGTGTGAAACTGCTGATCTTCATATTTGTGGCTCAAGAAGTTGAGGTAGTCCCTTATTTTCACTTTTTCTAAAGGGATGATCATTGGGTCTATAAAGTGCTATCGTGAAATAGATAGCTTGCAGGCCATGGCATCTTTATTTATCTTATCAAATACTTTCAGCCACTCGGTCTCATTAAATTGAGGTAACTTATATAGAGATGTTGCTTAGCTTCCTTTCCGTTCCTTGGATATGGTTCTCCAGAGCTTTCCACCTGCGTTAGGTTTTACATGTTCTCTACTGGGTGTTCTATTAGTAATCCATTTTTTATATTCTTTGTGTAAATTATCTCTTCCATCCGTTAACTCTTCGTCATCCGAGATGAGTAGATCTGCATCCATGCGACGGCGGTAAGAACTTGTTGACGGTTGTGGTAAAACAATTTTCTCTCTGGACGTACTCGCTGTTTCTTCTCCTATTAATTCCTCCCCTCTTTCCACGTCCAGCTCAACTTCTTCTGGTGTATTTTGTAGAGAATTTTCTTCTTGTTGAATTGGAAATAGTCTAGATAGGCAATCTGCGGCTTTATTTTCCTTTCCTTTTACGTGTTCGACAGTGTAACAATATTCCTCCAAACGTAATCTCCATCTTAATAATCGTGAAGAGGGATCTTTCACGTTGTGTAGCCATATTAATTCCTGATGGTCCGTTTGAATTGTAAACTTTCTTCCAAGAAGGTACTGTATTAACCTTTTGCATGCCCAAGCTATTGCTAAAAGTTCCTTCTCTGTTGTATTATAATTAATCTCGGCTTTGTTTAACGTCCTTGATATGTAACAACAGGGGTGACCGTTTTGGGATAATACTGCACCTAATCCGTGATTAGATGCGTCTGTCGTTAAAGTGAATTTCTCCTTGTAGTTTGGAAATCTTAAAACCGGTGCTGAGCATAATAGTCCTTTTAATTGTTCAAAAGACTCTTGACAATTTGTTGACCAGTCAAAAGGTGTCTCCTTCTGTGTTAGATTTGTAAGAGGCTTACAAATTTGAGAGAAATTTTTTATAAATTTTCTATAATACCCTGCGAGTCCCAAAAAGCTCTGAACTTGGGTTACATTCTGTGGTAGTTTAAAATCCCGTACTGCATGTATTTTTGCGGGGTTAGGTTTTACACCGTCCTCAGTTAACAAGTGTCCTAAATATTCGAGTTCCGGACGTAAATACTCGCACTTGTCAGGCTGAAGTTTTAATCCCATTTCTCTTAGTCTGTCAAATAGGCATACTAGGTTCTCGTTGTGTTCTTTTAAAGGGGAGCCGAATACGACAATGTCGTCGAGGTAAACAAAACATTTTTTTTCCTACCAATCCTCTTAAGACATTGTCCATCATCTTTGGAAAGTAGCGGGAGCATTTTTGAGTCCAAAGGGCATTCTATTAAATTCAAAATGTCCTTCTGGTGTTGAAAAAGCCGTATACTTATTTGAGGTCTCACTGATTGGAATTTGGTGAAACCGAGAGCTGAGGTCGAAGGCTGAAAAGAATTTTGCATTCCCTAATTGATCCAAAATGTCTTCAATGAGGGGCAGTGGATAAGCATCTTGTTCTGTGTCTTCATTCACCTTCCGAAAATCGATTACTATTCGCCATTTCTTCCTACCAGGCGTATCTTCCTTTTTTGGGACAACCCAAATCGGTGAATTGAAGGGTGATTTTGAATCTACCATATTATGACACCTTTTTCCTTCAATTCATGCATTTGAGTTTTTATTTCGTTTTTATTGCATTCAGGTGGATGGTAGGATTTTAAATTTACTATTTTTCCTGTTTTTAAAACGATTTCATGTTCCACTAGATCAGTACATGGAAACGGGTCTCCTTCAAGGTAGTAAATATCACTGTAACCCGCTATTATTTTCCATAATTTAGGAGCTTCTGCTTTTTCTACGTGCTTCAATCTAGTCTTGCTTAATAAATCTTGAATCCTGTTTACCCGGTTTTTTTCCAATAAAGTAGCGCTCATTCTATTTGTTTCTATAATTTGCTCTATTGCTTCGTACTCGATTTTTTGTGGTATTATCAACGGGTCTTTATCATAATTGCACAGGGGTACAACCAACTCTTCATTTTCTATTTTGTAAACACCGTCAGGGATTAATTTGTCATTTTCTATGTAAATTTCTTGATCTTTGTCAATTACTTTTATCCGGGTTATTTGTGCTGTATTGCCAGGTAAAAATGTTCCGTCCTCATAAAGGGGTAACTTTTTATTGTCTACGTAAAGGAAGTTCTTAGTCAAATGGTATTTATCAAACGCGTTAAAAAAAGGCAGGCCAATGATACCTTCCTCTGGTAAGGGAAAATCGTCAGCAATGATATGGAAGAAATGTAGTTTTCCTAAATATGGTATTCTTACCGCTTGATTTGAATGGTGTATATCTCTCCCCATGGAAAAACGTTTTTTCATATCAAATGTTGTCCTTTCTGCTGATACTTCCGATTTCTTTATTAGATTTATCGCTGCTCCGGTATCTACTAACAATCTGTAAGAAGTTCCGTCTGAGTGTCTACCATTTATGGACTGTAATCGTCCGCTAATTGCTGAAACTCTGCGGATTCCTCGTAGTTGTCGAGCTGGTTTTGCTCTTCCTCTGTTACTCCGTAACATTCTAACGGGTTTTGTGAATCCTCCATATCCAGAATATTCCTTACTCCCGGTGGTCTTTTCTGGTTCGTTCCGTTGTGAAAACCCTGTTGCCTAAGTTTGATTGAGCATTGTCTCTCAAAGTGACCTGGTTTCTTACAATTGTTACAGGTCACTTAAATTCTCTGCTGTAAGGGCAATCCATGTTTAGGGACGTCGGAGGGTTGGTTTCGCATTTGTGGCTGCTGGTTTCGTGCTGTGGGTGATCCCCTGCTTCTCATCGGCAGTCTGTTGTTGTGGGATTGTGGCGGTCGAGGCGCCGACAAAACTTTTGTACGGAGGCGTTCTCTACACCACACTTCTGCTTCAAGTGCCTCCTGCAGAGCTTCATTCAAACATCTTGGCTTTAAAGGTCGCACTTGATTACTAACGTCTTCTCGGAGGTTCATCACGTATCTTTCAGTAGCAGATTTTTCCTCCATTTGAAGGGCTAATATGCGCTCTATTCCGGACGAGTATTCGGACTGAATTATAGAAATTAACTCGTTATAGGCACTTTTAAATCTTTGATTATAATTTTGTACAGTATCATGATTTTGCCGTATAACTTCCAATCTGCTTCTACAAGTTTCCAGAGTAGTTGTAGTTACTAAATTCGTACTAAGGGCACTGTATAGATCCTCAAAACTGTTTATAGAACAATGCCTAATTGCACTTTTAGCATTCCCAATAATTTTTTCGGATATGATGTAATCTAGTTATAGATTTGGTGGAGAGCATCTGTGCTTCGCACGCTTAACCGTATTAACGAAGTCGTGCACACCAACGTCGTCGTGACCATTGAGGACTTCTACGGTGCGGATAATATCTTTTACCTGAGAGAGAGGTTCAAAGTCTTCTATCGCTGTTTGTTTCCTCGCTGATATGTTGCCCTTCTGTGTTGAACCATGAGCGAGCATTGTCGCATGACACGCACTTGTGTGAGTGAAGGAATTTGAGGGTTGCCTTCCATCTGTGTTGCGTCTCTGTGTGGCGTCGTGCAAGGCAAGGTCTCGCATCGGCTGTTAAGGAATGCGGTGGTTGATCACCGGCCCCAAAGGTTCCTGTTGCATGCATTGACGTGACACTGCTGTTCGGCTCGCTTCTCGGTGTATTGTTATGTGCGAGTGGCGTTTGCTGGCACATACCATTTTCTCAGGAATTCGGGACTAGGGGAGTGGGCTGAATGGTTTTTTTAGATGATCCAGGTGTTACTTCCTCGTCCGAAGATTCACGTTCTCGAATGGACTCATCCTCTGTTAGAAGGGCATTGCTGATCCTAGCGAGATCCTTTTTCTCGTTGGCCCTTTTTAAATTTTCCTCGTTCAAAATCCTCATGTCGGCTCTCATGGTGCGTTGCACATCCTCGATTAATTTTAATTTGCTTAGGATCAGCAATAGTGGATCTGTGGTTTCACTGGTCAAACCTTCCTTTAAATCTTCTGATGACATGGTGGTTGCGGTTCTAAACGGATTGTCTAATCCGCGTGAACTGCTATCAGAATCCGAAGAAGTGTCTGTTTGTGTGTGGTATTGTGTGCAAAGATTTTCCCTATAGGCGTGGAACGCCAGTTTGTCCTATTTACGAGTGTCGGGTGTGAATGTCGCGAATCGCGTTATTAATTTTACAATACTTGATATTTTTAAACCCTTCACTTGCGGGATCGTGCTACAACAATGCCTCAAGGTTCATTCAGAGAAAATCGTCGGTTTATTAGAGGAGATAGAGGACGTGGAGCACCAACGTCGTACCTACTGACGCCAGCCTATTCACCGAAATATTTCCTCACTTTGCCTTATCGAAAACGCCGATGCAATTAAATCACCGTTCTACACATGCGAAAAGGACTTATCTACTAAGGAAATATCTGAACAAGATTCGTAACTATCTTAAAACTAAAATAATGCTTACTTTTTTTCAGCTTTCGTCTCGTTCCGTGTCAGCCAGGTAGATAACAATTGTACTTCGACGGCCGTAGACGTCCTGCTGCTATGCGGCTGAATCGGGCATGGCTCCGTAGACGCCTTGGGAGTCTCGGCTTCTGGTGGTCGTTGCCTGGGCTGCGAACAGAATCCGTAGAGTCCTGGTTCGAGTCGAAGATCCTCGTTGTTTGAAATTACTGGGGGTGTTCTGTAGATACTTCTTCCCCAGGATATCGTAAACGGGATCCTGGCAGGATCGCCAATTTTGTAATGGTCTGGAGAAATAATAGACCTTTTCTTTGTATAAGTGCCTGAACTGTGAGACAGTACTTCTTTATTTAACTTCTTTACTGCTGAGAGGTAGGAAGCAGACTGACTCCCTACAGAAGGGATGCGTTAAAAAACCTTTGTCACGCTAAGGCCCATGCCTAGACGAAGAAGTGGGGAGAATAGCCGATTCTGTTACAATAGAATAGTCGATGCTGTTACATAAAGAAATTAAAAAATTATTTTTGAACCTAGCTGCTAGTATCTCTGTATGGAAATCAATACTGACAACGTAAAATGACCAATAAATATGTTTTAATAACATCTTTTTTCGACATTATTATTCGAAAAATAGTAAATAAAATTAATGAAATGTACTAAACTTTAAGCAGTAAGAAGGCTGGAATTAAAAAGTATTGGTAAGTTTTCTGTACCCAAGGATAGCGTGACGAACATTTTTTTGAGTACTTTTGAATATGACAAAACAAACATGAAATATAACAATTATAAATGTTTCTAATTTAGCACATTTCGTGACATTTATTCACTGCTTGAAGAATAATTATAACGTAAGGAGCTTCTTTAAACATACCATAAGTCATTCTACGATGTTATAATAGGTTTATCCACACCGATAGCCGAGAAAAATTAGCGAGTATTTTACGATAACGAGGCGTATTGTTTCTGAAGCTGACCTTTGTTGACAAGCGAAAAAGTGGGCTGTTTTAATATAGCCGCACACATTTAAAGATCACTATTTAGGTATTTAATAATATCGAAATCAGTGCTGAAATTAATCCACTAAGTCCAGCCAAGTAAGAAAATAATTTTTGTTAAAATGTTCATTTTAGTTTGTTTTTATGGATTTTTGAAATGCTCTAACTCTGATAATTTTGTTTTTACAGAAAAAAGTCATGAGGATAAATTGTTTGAGTTTCTGAGTACTATGAATAATTGTACATAGAACTTTGAAATCTTGAAAAAATGTGGTTTCAAAATTTTTTGGTACGATCAAATTTTGAATTTTCAATTTTAAAAAAATCAAAAAGGTGTTTAAACAATCTTCTCGGGCATTGAAAAAGAAACATTTTTCTTTTCTTGACTTTTTTCATATCATACGTTATTTGACTTGAACTTTATTTTAGGATCCTAAAAGAGTATACCAAAGGCTAATCTTATCTGTCAATTCTTCCGAAAGCTATTGTGCTTACAAACTAAAAATACACATTCACAGACAGATGGACAGTCACGTTCGTAAAAACCTGTTCTTCGGATGCAAGGAGTCTTAAAACGTGGACATTTGACAAAAACGAGTGGGGGGGGGGGTAATTTTAAACAAATCTAATACCTTCTCTTAATGAGAATGTAAAAATTAATTAATTTGCCATGAATAATGTTTTGATACTTCTGCTTTTGATTTTTTTGTGATAAATAGCATTAAGAACATTAAAGAAAAAGTAAAATTTTTTGAAAACATACACATGAGACGAAATAGAAATTAAAAAACATAAGTTGTGATGAGAATGTGCCCACGCAGCGGGCTGACTTTTTATTGTTAATATAGTGTTTCACGATTAAAACATAAAATACACTTGCTATCAAAAAGTTATCTATAACAAATTTGTAGATATTTTTGAAATGCACAATTTTTGTTTTGCCATCTTTTTACCTACTTTGCACATATTAACGGCAAAAAGCAATTTTCTTATTTTTCATTCTTTTTTATTCTTTCAAAATTTGAATTTTCAATTTTAAAAAAAAAATTAAAAAGGTTGTTAAACAATCTTGTAGGGCATTGAAAAAGAAACATTTTTGTGTTTTTGACTTTTCTTCATATCATGCGTTATTTGGCTTAAAATATTGATTTTCATGTGTTTTTAGAAATATTGTAAATGCCATAACGCTGGTAAATTTTGGCTTTATAAAAAAAGGCATTAGGCTAAATTGTTTCTCTGATAGAGTACTATGAATATCCGTACATACAAATTTTGAATTAAAAAAAAAAGTTGTCCTGAAAATTTACAAAATCGCTCACTTTTAGAATGTTCACCGAAAATTATTGGGTAACGAACTTGACCTTTATTTTAGGACACTAAAAGAGTATACTAAAGGACAATCCAATCTGTCCATTCTTTCGAATGTCATCGTGCTGACAAACTAAAAATCTACAGACAGACAAATTCGTAAAAACCTGTTTTTCGGTTGCGAGGGGTCTCAAAACATGGACATTTGCCAAAAAGGGGAGGAGGCAAATTTTACACAAATAAAATACCTTCTTTTGATGAGAATGTAAAAATTCATTGCTTTGCCATGATTAATGTTTTGATACTTCTCCTTTTGTTTTCTTTTGTGATAAACGGCATTAAGAACATTTTAAAAAAAGTAAATTTTTTGAAAACCCACACATGGGACGAAATAGAAATTAAAAAACATAAGTTTTGCTAAGAATGTGCCCATGCAGCGGGCTGATAATATTGTTAATATTGTGTTTCACGATTAAAACAGAAAATATACTTGCTATCATTAAATTATCTATAACAAATTTGTAGATATTTTTGAAACGCAACATTTTTGTTTCGTCATCTTTTTACCTACTTTGTACATTTTAATCGCAAAATGTAATTTTTTTATTTTTCATTCTTTTTTATTCTGTCAAAATTTGAATGTTCAATTTAAAAAAAAAATCCAAAAGGTTGTTAAACAATCTTGTAGGGCATTGAAAAAGAAACATTTTTCTTTTTTTGACTTTTCTTCATATCATGCGTTATTTGGCTTAAAATATTGATTTTCATGTGTTTTTAGAAATATTGTAAATGTCATAACGCTGGTAAATTTTGGCTTTATAAAAAAGTCATTAGGCAAAATTGTTCGTCTGATTGAATACTATGAATATCCGTACACACAAATTTTGAATTAAAAAAAAAAGTTGTCCCAAAAATTTTCAAAATCGCTCACTTTTAGAATTTTCACCCAAAATGGTTGGGTAACGAACTTCACCTTTATTTTAGGACACTAAAAGAGTATACTAGAGGCCAATCCGGACGAAAAACGTGGACATTTTATAAAAACGGTGGGGGGAGGCAAATTTCACACAAATCTAATACCTTCTCTTTATGATAATGTAAAAACATAAGTTCCTAGGGGGAAAAGTCAGATCCTAGCCGGAGTTCACGACCTACGCAGTACCACGCTGTCTGTTAGTACTGTGCCAGCCATAAGCATAGTACTGGTTTACTACTGGCTCAGTACTGACTGTCATTACTGGTAGAATAGCGACGCAAGTATTCTGCCAACGGTTGGCGCAATACTGCTTTACCACTGGCTCAGTACTGATTGTCACTACTGGTGAAATACTGGCAAAGAAGTGCCACTAATGGTTGTCGTGATACTGGTTATCTACTGGTGCAGTACTGATACGTATTACTGGTAACATACTGACACAAGAGTTCAATCAACGGTTGACATTATACTGGTTTACAAACTGGCCCCGTACTGACCTTTATTACTGGTGTAATATCGGCACGGTTGTTCCGCCAAGGGTTGGCGTGATAGTGATATACTACTTTTGCAGTACTAATAAGTATTACTGGCCCAGTACAAACCGTCGCTACTGGTGTAATACTGTCACAGGAGTTCCACTAATGGTTGGCTTGGTACTGGGTCGACTACTGGCGCAATGCTGATACATATTACTAGTAAAATACTGACGCAAGTGTTTAACTAACGGTTGGCGTCATACTGATTTGCAACTGGCGCTGTACTGACCTTTATTATTGGTGTAATTTTGGAACAGGTGTTCCGCCAACGGTTGGCGTGATACTGATATAATACTTCTGCAGTACTGATACGTATTACTGGTAAAATATTAGAACAAGAGTTCAACGAACAGTTGGCATCATGTTGGTTTACAACTAGCCCAGTACTGACCGCTGCCACTTATGCAGTACCGGCACAGGAGTTCCGTCAACGGGTAGCGTGATACTGAGTCGACTACTGGCGCAGTACTGATAAGGATTATTGGTAAAATACTGAAACAAAAATTTAACCAACGGTTGGCATACTGGCGTACAACTGGCTAATGACTGATATGGGTTACTGGTAAAATACTGTCCTTGGCGTTTCTCCAGCGATTGAAGTAGCAGTGGCCACATACCAACTTCAAGTGCGGATTGGCAACCGACATAAGATTTCAGGCATTGGTTGTCATAATACTGAGTCTATTACTGGCGCAGTACTGATACGTATTACTGGTGAAATACTGACACAAGCGGTAAACCAAGGTTCGATATCATACTGGTGTACTACTGGCTTAGGTATAATATTCATTACTAGTGAAATATACTGACATAAGAGTTTAACCAACGGTTGGCATCGTACTGGTTTGCAACTGGCTCAGTACTGACCATTACTACTGGTGTCATACAGGCGCAGGAGTTTCGCCAACGGTTGACGTGATACTGGAACTACCACTGGAGCAGTACTGATATGTATAAACGGTCAAATACTGACACAAGCGTTTGCTGGTTAAATACTGGAATCGGTGTTTCGCCAGTAATTGGCGTAGTTCTGGCCACATACTGTGTCTACTACTGGCGCAAGAGTTCAGCCAACAGTCGGAATTATACTGGTGTACCACTGCCTCAGAAGTGGTATACATATCTGGCGAAATATTGGTACGAGAGTTGCGCCAGCGATTGGCCTATTTTTTGCAATTGTCACTAATTTTATTTGAAAGTAGAATAGAAACAATGTTTTTTTTTACGAAAAATTGTATTTTTAATGTGAATTTTCAAAACAGTACAATTACTCATGTTTTCAGGTGGAAATGTCGGTAGTGTGCCGGAGTTGAACACCGGCGCAGTACTTGCCCAGTACTGCCCACCAGTACAGACAGCCGTCGGTTCGCCCCGTACTGGCAGAACATTAGCTGCTCGACCGGGGCGGTGCTATGCAAGCAGTACAAAAATAGACTTAAATAAACACGTCTATAAATGTTGTCAGGGTGTTTTGAAATTTCGAGAATGTTATTATCAGAACATTTAAAATGATCTAAAATGCGAAAAATAAGATATTACATGAAGAAAAATTGCAGTCGATTTAAATTATTTATTTAAAAATTATATAATTTATATTTCCGTAAACAGTTAGTTTATTTTATATCTATTTAATGTCGTATGATGATAAAAAGAATAACGAGAAAAAAGAGTTGAAAAATGGTTGTTTTCACTTTTCTGAACTGTAGCTTATGATGATGGTTTTTTCATAGAGTTTCAACTAGTTGGTTTAGCGCAGCGGTTAGCACACCCGACTGCTAGGCGATATATTTAGGTATATAGATGTAGGTTCGAAACCCCGTAGCGTTAGAAATGCTATTTTTAATTTAATGTGAACAAATGTAATATATGTATTTATTCCAAGCAGTGTCATTAATCATGTATTGACAAAATACTCGCAGTCAATTATTATTTATTTTTTAAATGCGTTTTTTGCTATATCTTTAGATTAGAGAAATAGTGGAGGCTAAAATATAACGAGTAGTTTGAAAATGTTATTATTGTAATCATAAATAATATTCGGACGATATGCAGTCGTATGATGATGAATGGATGGTCTTTAAAAAAATTTTATCATTTTTTTAAATTAACTCCGGAATTTTCGTACAAAAGTTGTTTGTCAGTACTGGCGGTCACTAAGAAGCCAGTACTGACAGGTCAATACTGACGTAGTACTGCCTAGTACAACCAACCAGTATTGGAACTCCGCAAGGCGGTACTGGGCCAGTGCTGTATTTCTACCTGGGATACCTTCGTTATCACTTGGAGCCTGATCAGTGCCTGCCCAGTACTAATCTGCAGTAGTGGCCCAGTGGTGAACTTCAGTGCTGGCCCAGTGCTACAGGTCAGTACCTCGCCGAGTTTGCAGTATTGGTTGAGCCAGTACTGGGCCAGTGCTAACGGAGGGTACCGCATTGGCACCAAATGTAAGTACTAGCCCAGTACTGGCTAAATACTGCAAGTCAGTACAGAACATTCTTATTATTAGGGGTTTTACCGGTATAAAGCCAGTATTCCTGCCAGTATTCTAACAGTACCGCACCAGTATCGAACTCCGACCGGCGGTACGGGCGTAGTACTGTGCCGGTGGTAAATTTCCCCCTGGGTTGTAATGAGAATGTCCCCACGAAGCGGGATAATTTTTTATTGTTAATATCGTGTTTCATGATTAAAACAGAAGATACACATGCTATCAAAAATTTATCTATAACAAATCTGTAGATCATTTTGAAATGAAAAATTTTGGTATAGTCATCTTTTTACCTATGTTGCACATTGTAACCACCAAATTTAATTTTTTTATTTTTCATTCTTTTTTATTCTGTCAAAATTTGAGTTTTCAATTTAAAAAAAAATCAAAAATGTGTTCAAACAATCCTGTAGGGCATTGCAAAAGAAACATTTTTCTTTTCTTGACTTTTTTCATATCATGCGTTATTTGGCTTAAAATATTGATTTTCGTGTGTTTTTTGAAATATTGTAACGTTTGTTTTCATTACAAAAAGAGAATTACATATGTGTTTCTTCGCTGCAAACTGAATAAATCTCATGTTTGACAAGTATTACTTCTTAATGTGCAATTAAATGAATTTAAAAAACAACATTGACCAAAAGAAACTTTGCTTACAAAAAATTAGGCATATTAATTTGCCACATATGTAAATTTTTTTGAAATTTTCAAATTAAAAGAACGAACAGAAGACACTACACGTTTTCAAATTTGTTATTGTACTTCTTTTGGATGCCAACCACACCGTTTTTGCACAGCTCAAAAGATTCGTTTCATTTCATTTTCAACCTGTTCCGCATCATTTCATAAAAGATGTTTGATTTTTTAAATGTTTTTTATTAGATGGAATTATCAGAAGAAATGGATGCGGTTCACAATTTTATGGAGTTATTATGATTATAAAAATATTAAGCCATTTCCTTTTCGGGGTAGGGGTGACTCACCCGGTGGGGAAGGGAGTACTGTGAGGAAGGGATACATCATTTTTAGATTGATCCAGAATTCTCGTGATATTTATTTAAACAATACGTTCATTTCGCAACACTGCTCCGACCCAGGTTGCTGATCATTCTCTCTAGCAATCACCCCAAGTGAAGATCCAATTTGTCTGTTAGCGTATCTTCTACACCACATTCCTTGAGAATTATGTCGTTACTCACTTTGCCCATCAGAGTTTTCCCGCATATCATACGCAGAAATCTCATGTCAATTGCATTAACTTTACTGTTACCTTTTCTTTATAGGTCGATGTCTCGCTACCGTATAGTACAGTCAGTACAAATATAGAGTTATGTATTGTCATTTTAGCTTTATTTTATATATTTTTACTTCCGATAAGGGATCATGATCTACCAAGAACCTTCTCACCGTCGTTTATGCGTCTATCTAACTCCTCATTATCTTCCCGTCCCTAGTAAATAAGCTACTAAGGTATACCAACTTATGAACTTATTCAATTTTTTCATTATTTAATACAATATTTTATAGTGTTTTCTCATTCCTGACTTTGAACACCATAGTTTTTGTTTCATTTGCGTTAATTTTGATTCTCATGCTGTTAGTTCTTGCATTCAGTATATTCAACAATCTTTGAAAGTCTTCGATTGACTCTGCCACAACAACCTTATCATCTGCGAACGCTAACCTACCTCAGTTTCGCATTCACTCTTCCGCTCGCTTTGCTACCCGTATATATTGTTTTCATAGCTTATAGGAGCCATCCATTGACTACATACTCTTTCAGGACTTCCCAAAGTTTACTTCTATCTAACCTTGTCAAAAGCTTTTTCTAGGTCAACAAATGCACAGAAAACTTTTTTTTCTACTCTCAAACTTTTTTCTGTTATTTGCCTAAAGCTAAATATTTGATCCGTACATGACCTTCCTGGCATAAACACACTTTAGACTTTCCAAATCTTTGCTTCTGTTATTTTCATTACCCTGCGAATAAGTATTTTTGAGTATATATTACATACGGTACTTAATAAGCTGATCCCTCTGTAATTATTGCAGTCGCCTTTATCTCTCTTTCTTTTGTTTATTGGTACGATAATCGCTTTTTTCCAATCGTCTGGGACCTCTCCCATCCCGAAACATAAATTTATTAATTCGCACAGTATATGTGGTATGCACTCGCCACCGTGTTTAAGCATTTCAGCGTTAATACCGTCTACCCCGGCAGCCTTACCGTTTTTCAAGTACTTAATTATATACCTAACCTTAGTGACAAATACTTTCTCAATTGAGTTTTTTACCGCATCTTGTTGAACATCCCAGTTGTGGTGTCCTATGGCTTCATCTCCTAATTGTACGCTAAAATAGTTTCTGAAAGCCTCTAGTATCCCGTCTGCACCATATAGCATTTACCCATTACTATTTCTCATGTTGACAAATTCTGTACTTCTGTTTCCCTTATTTTTTTTATAAAGCAGTTTCTTATTTTCTTCAAAGTCGTTTTGTATTTCCTTCTCTTCTTCTGCTCTCATTTATCTTAAATTTCCTTAATTAATCGTTTGAGTATCCTCTTTTTGTCTCTGTAATCATTTATACGTCTATTTCTTTCTTCATTGCTAAGACCTGCGATATTTAAAGTTCTCTTGTACGCTCCTTTCTTTGCCTTTGTTTCGTTTTCTTGGTTTCCTTTTTTCTCTATTCCCGGCCAATGTTAGTTCTAGAGATCAGAAGGTAATGATCAGTATTGCATTCAGAACTCCTTATGACCCTTGTATCTTACACCAGCTCTCTTAATATTTCATCCGCAACAATAAAGTCAATTATACTGTGTATATTTCCTTTGGACTAGGTGTACATGTGGATAATTTTATGTCTGAACCAAGTATTTGTAGTGAACAGACCCCTTTCTAAGCAAAATATAACTAATTTTTCTCCGTTATAATTTGTTCTTGGATACCAAAAATTATCTAATACTTTTTGTGTATTCTGATTTTGGATTCCTACTCATCCATTCATATCTCCTAGCAGAATTATTCTTTTGATTGCAAATATTTATTGTGTCATTTGAAGTGTCTCGGAAGGCGTCTTTTACTTCTCTGGGAACATAATCAACTGGGGCGTATCATGCTATGATAAATAATTTTCTGATTCCTACTTTCATTCTAGCCCACAGCAGTCTGGGAGATACGAAATCATGATCTGCGAGATGCTGCTTCGATCTTTCTTTCAAAATCAGACCTACTCCTTGCCTACCATGTAATTCACTATCACTAATCGTCAAAGGAACCATTCGCTAATTCAAATCTTAATCGCAATCATATTCAAAGTCACTATATACAGAATTAAAAAATGAAAGATTCAAAGTCGAGAGAGTCAAATTAGGAAATGCAAGATAACGGAGATCCCAAAATTCAGCAAATAAAAAATAAAAACAGTTTTTTTATTTGAATTTTCGATTTAAAATATAGTAAATGCCATTTGATGAGTGTATCCTTTTCAGAAAACTTTTTCAAAGCTGAAAGATATAGAATCAGAAAAGCGAAAGATTCTGAATCACGGAAATCAGATTCGGATTGACAAGATTACGGAGACCCCATTATTCGACACCTCACAACAACCAATTCTTTGTTTAATCTTCCGATCTAAAATACAGTAAATTCTAGTTGATGCCAGGGGATACTCCATTTTTCGCCTGAAACTTGACCTTCACATTTACCGTGTGCATGCCTTTTGTCAATTAAAGTTCCAGTCCTTTCCGTGGTTATTTTATTGTTTGTGTAATTCATTGTATATATTATACGCCCAACCACAACTTCATGTTATAAGTTTATTTTGCGAGTCGAAATCATGCCCAAGTTAACTAGAAATTCATCATATGGTGGAGATTGTAGTTGTCAGGTCAGTCCGACCAAACTGCAGATAATCAGGGAGGGTGTGATCCCATTGGTTAATACCCAGCGGTCTTCTAGGCACGACACCAAAAATTTATATATATATATATATATATATATATTCATTTGTGTTTATTTCTTGTTTATTTAAGGCCTACATTTTTGAATTTATAATAAAAAGAGAAACCCCCCCCCCCTCCTAACCCCCGAATGAAAAAAACACTTGCGTTATTCGTAGTTTTTAGGTTTAAAATTTCTTTTTCATCAAAAAGTGAAAATAAATTGATATAAATTACTTCTCTTAAAGTAGGTTTCCGGGTTTTATATTATCTGCATAACGAAACACAATTTTAAAAAGAAGAAATATTCCAAATTAAAAATTTCCTATTTGGTTTGTTCCCATTCTCGAGGTACACGATCGGTATCTATGAAGTCTTTTTGAAAGACTGGCTTGAAGGGCAAAGCTACAACCACATTTTGGAGATGGTTTATAATTACGTCACATTTTCTGTGGCCTAAAGATCTTCTTTAAAGTCTTTTCAAAACCATTCAAACTTTCTAAATAAACCTTCTAATGATTTCAATTTGATAAAACTTTACACATTTCTAGAAAGACAGGCAAATTCTCCAACAATAACAACAGTTCAATTTGGAAATTTTCAACTAAATGTACGAATAAGATAATTAGTTAATAAAAT
>NC_046662.1:106644540-106648621 GCF_010883055.1 Belonocnema kinseyi
TTTGTAGTTTTCAGTACAATTTCTTTTTCATCAAAAAATTATAATAAATTGAGTTGAAGTCAAATAGCCCACATGAGATGAAACCAATCAACACTTCCCTTGCCTTAGGTCAATTCATAATTTCAGCAAATGAACAAGAAAAACTAATCTTAGACGTTGATGATATCTATGAATCTCCATTTTTTAAAGAAAACGTAGAATCCACTTGAAATTACGAAATTATTGTAGAAAATGCAGGTCCTCCGAGTGACATTCCCAGTTTATGCAGCTCTACAGTTTGCAATAAAACTAATGATGAAGGAAATTCTACTCTGAATAATTTTGAAGATAACAGGAGCTTTTAGAACGTTGGCAACGAAAATGTTTCTCCTATTGTCAATTCCGGAAAGGTGGGCTCAAGAGCTAAAAACAGATCATGGTCTAAAAACAAAAAGAAGAAATACTTTGAAAAATATAAGTTGCTCCCTCCACGTTCAGAAAAATGTAGCAATAAGTGTAGAGAAAAAATCAGGCCTGAGAACAAGCAAAGCATTTTCGAAGAATTTTGGAGAAAAGATTTCAGTGGACGTCGATTTTATTTCGACGCGATTATTACAGAAGTAGATATTAAACGAAGGAAAATGAACTTAAATAAAGATTAATTTAAAAGAACCACTTTGATCATTTACACGTTGCCTCAAGCGAATGGACGTCGAGGCACAGTCTGCAAAACAATGTTCCTACATACTCACGGTTTATGGTATGACGGAATGATGACAATGTTACCACAATGAAAATTGCGTTTGTATTCTGAAAGTGTACTTAATATTCTGAAATTGTACTTTCGATGGCAGATTTGCTGCGGCACCGCATACTATCGAAATTTGGCGTGACATTCAAATTATTAAATTTAAAATAGTCTTATTTAGATTCTTTATGTACTATTCAAACAGTTAATTATAGTCAAACTCTTCAATATTCCTCCCTTTTATAGCCATTCTGAGAATCGACGCCGGGCCGCAGGTAGTTGTAACAGGAGCTGCGCGTCATGTGCGGTTGCCACTCAGACGAGCACTCAGACTTGAACAAACAAAAGCGGAGCGGGCTATAATGAGTTTGTTTCCACCCACCATCAGCCTCAAAATCGTCGTTAAAGATTAGTTTCACTGTATTTCAAATAATATTAATAACACAGACCGACAAAATTTGTACCCAAAGCCCAGACTATGTGACTCCAAAGGATTTTAGTGTCCTGAAAATGAATTCGATGTCATTCGAAGCATCGGCCAATCGCAGTGGCGCATGAGGCGCAGTTGCCGACGTGCTAATTCCAAACGTATTCAAAAATAAATTCTCAAAAACACATATTCAGTATTTGTACTTAAATGTACTTTAAAAAAGAGTACAATGTAAAGTGTACTCAAATTTCACCAAATGTACTTTTTGAGTACAGTTGTGCTGAAAACGGCAACACTGCAGGTAACGGAGTATTTAAAAAGTAAGAGAGACAACGGTGGAACTCCAGATACTTTTGATCGTCGTGGAAGACAAACATTATTAAAAAGTATTAACGAAGGTCGGGTTAAAGTCCACATAGATTCTTATCATCCTCTAGTTTCTTATCATCGCCTTGTGAATGCTCCAAATCGTCGGTATTTTAAATGCGATTTAACGATTAAAATCATGTGCAACAACTACAATGAAAAAAATCCAAATCATCAAGTTGGATATGAAAAATATAGGCAAGAATTCGAGAAGCGAAATATCGAGTTTTGTGATATATGTATTGATACTGATGTACACCGCAAGTTCTACACTGAAGCCCGAGAAGCCTACGAAAGAGATGGCGCAGAAATGTGTTATGCTGAAAATACAGAAATAGATGCTCTTGACATGCAGAATATATTGATACTGCTAAAATTGAATCTAAGGAGCATTTTCTTCGTTAGTCGTCTTGTGGTATTTATTAAAACCTTCGCAAATCTTCCAAAAAAGGAACCAATTAGTGTGTCTTATGGCATGAAGGTATAAGAGAAAGGTACTTAAAGGATGTCGCTTCCGTTTACTTTAAAGTTATAAATTCGACGAAAGATACAGCTTTCAAAAAATTTGTTTTTTGCACCGATAATTGTAGCGGCTAGTAGGATCCACGGAACTCTTGGAAAAGCTTGTAGGAGAATCGAAGAGATTTTGAATTTCGAAGATCTGAGAAAGTTTATGGAAAGGGCCAGTAAGTTCATTCAAGTTGTCGAAATGAGGATCGAAGCTTTTATGGATTTTAAGGAAGGTTGTGAGAAGCGACAGACTAAAAATTGTAATTTGTCTCACATGAAGAACATAAAGGTTGCGGAGTTCCGAAAGGGAACGAAAATCTATTTTACAAAACATTTTTCACTTCTGAATATCAAGAAGTTTATATATAAACAAGAATTTAAAAATAGATGGATCTCTCCCACCATACTTAAGAGTACCTAGAGGAATTAATAAATCAAAGAAAGCTCAACTTCTGAGTATTTTAGTACCACAAATGGAATCAGCTTCTAGTGCAGCTTTTTATGAAAATCTGGTAAGCTCTGCTAACTCAAAGGATTTAGGTACTTCGAATGAAGGCAGTAGAAAAATATTTTATTTCCGACACTCCCTAACTTTAATCATTCCTATGCTTGTCCCATTAAAGTATTATAAATAAGTAAATTTTTCAAATAAGAGATTTTACAATGACACAATAAACATCTGAGAACATGGGGAAAGAATAATTCTACTAGGAGACATGAACGGTTGGGTGGGCATCCAAAATCAGGATACAGAAAGAGTATTAGGTAATTTTGGGGATCCAAGAACAAACTATAACGGAGATAAATTAGTTGGTCTATGCTTAGAAAGGGGTCTGTTTATTACAAATACTTGGTTTAGGCATAAAATGATCCACATGTACACCTGGTCTAAAGGAAATAGTCGCAGTATAATTGACTTTGTTGTTGCGGATGAAAGACTTAGAGAGTTAGTCAAAGATACAAGGGTCATGAGGGATCCTGAATGCAATACTGCTCGTTACCTTCTGATCTCAAACATTAACTTAGGTCGGGGTTGGAGAAAAAAGAGACCCAAGAAAGCAAAACGAACGCGAATAAAAATTGAGAACCTACAGAAACCGTATGTGCGAATAGATTTCCAAAATAAGATAATCGAAAGCATAGATAGGGCAACATGGGAGGACCGTATAAAAAACAAAGATTTAGAGGGCGCCTGGACAATGTTACGGGATATCCTTGTTAGATGCACGATCGAAGTGTGTGGTACCGCAGTTGTAGGAAGACTGTCTGGTGATGCGTGGTGGAATGATGAAATTCAGGCTGCCCAAAAAGCAAAAAGAGAAGCGTGCAAGATAACTTTGAACATCGCAGGTCTTACCAATGAGGAAATAAGTAGACGTAGAAATGATTATAGACGCGAAAACAGGATACTTAAACGATTAGTTAAAGACAGTAAAGATACAATTAGAGCAGAAGAAGAGATAAAAATACAAAACGACTTTGAAGGAAGCAGGAAACTACTTTATAAAAAAATGAAAGGAAACAAAAGTACAGAAATTGTCAACATGAGAAATAGTAGGGGGGAAATGGTATATGATGCAGATGGAATACTAGAGGCTTTCAAAGACTATTTTAGGAGACAATTCGGAGATGAAGCTATAGGACACCACAACTGCGATGTTGAACACGATGCGTTGGAAAACTCAATTGAAAAAATCTGCGTCACTGAGGTTAGGGATATAATTAAGAACTTGAAAAACGGTAAAGCTGCCGCGGTAGACGGTATTAACGCTGAAATGCTTAAACATGGTGGCGAGTACATACCACATAGAGTTTGCGAATTGATAAATTTATGTTTCGAGATAGGAGACGTCCCAGACGATTGGAAAGAAGCGATTATCGTACCAATATACAAGAGAAACTGTTTCGATATTATTCAAGGAGTTAGACAAGGATGCGTTATGTCTTCAGATGATAAGGTTGTTATGGCAGAGTCTATCGAAGACCTACAAAGAATGTTGAATAAACTAGATGCAAGCATGAAGAGCATGGGCCTCAAAATTAACGCA
>NC_046662.1:106648721-106691199 GCF_010883055.1 Belonocnema kinseyi
AACAAACTCTCTCCTTCATGGAAAGGACCAGCAGTAATTGTAGAGAAACAAGAAAACAACAACTACACTGTACTTTTTAACGACAAACGAACTAGGATACACCCCAATCAACTTATACCTTATTATCAATAATTTTCCAGATGAATTTGGCACTGTTCATCTTGTTACTACTGATTATAGTCGAAGCGGAAATCAGTAGAAATTCATATTCCTATCCCAGAAAAAGAGACTTACGAAACTAAACATTTAATACCTATTCCTAAACAAATCCGTTCAGTCTTTCTAGCAATAATCCCAGACTACGAATACCTACTAATGAGACAAGGACACACAACATACGTACCGACCGACAGAATATCTTTAGATAATTGTAAACACTACGGCGAAATGAAAATGTGCAAACGAATGCAACCCACTTACCTGATGGCAGAAACGCATAGTTGTGAGAATACTATATTAAGAACGAATGTGAAAAGTATTAGTGACGAATGTAAATATTCCCCCTTTAAAATTATTAACATTGCTTTTATACAACTTACTTACGGATATATTTTGATCCCCCATGAGCCAATTGATATTGATGTGCTGTGTGAATCGGGACACGATAAAATTTAAATTCAGGGTCCAACGAACATTGTAAGCAAAGATAAATGTATACTAAATGGAATGAATATTGTATTGAAAT
The DNA here is from genome assembly GCF_010883055.1 of Belonocnema kinseyi. Taxonomy (NCBI): domain Eukaryota; kingdom Metazoa; phylum Arthropoda; class Insecta; order Hymenoptera; family Cynipidae; genus Belonocnema; species Belonocnema kinseyi. The sequence goes on from NC_046662.1 coordinate 106,649,407, forward strand.
TAAGTCCAACGAATACTCTTGTCAAAGAAATTCATTATAGAAAGAACTTATCGCTACCATATAATGATGACCAACTAGGCTCTATAAAAGATAAGTTAATACCACTAACTCAGGAAATTAGGTCCTTTAATTTAAACAATCTAAAGCAATCGGTCGATGACATCGAGAACGCAGTAGAAAAAGTCAGTAGGGACAGACGAACACGTACCTGGAGTGAACATGCGACTAACTGGGTACACTACCTAGGCTACCTTGATGTTGCGATAGTCATAGCGTTCGTAGGCTACAAATGCAACGTGCTTGCGCTATTCTCTAAATGTATACCGAGAAAGATTGGTTTCTTCTGTGTCAAAACTGAAGTCACCGCATCTCCAACAGTACATTATACCGCTGCTCCTATATTAGATGATAGAGATATGGATTGTAGTATCCAAACTACTGCTGTTAAATTAAGACCTATCAGAAAGGTTTAGAGGCTAAACTCGATCTAAAAAGGGGATTTTAACAGCATCGACTATTCTATTGTAACAGAATCGGCTATTCTCCCCACTTCTTCGTCTAGGCATGGGCCTTAGCGTGACCTAGTAAGTAACGTGTCATAACATAGCAAGTCTTTCAAAAAGTTTGTTATGCAACTGTGAAAAACGATATGTCCATATTCCCAAAGGAGAACCTCGTAAGTCCACCGACTTACTTGGTTTTGTACACAACCACCCATGGACTTGCCACGTTTTTCTCAAGCAATTATTGATATATTATGCTACTTCGTAGCTATTGTAAAATTGAAAAGTTTAATTTATTAATGACACACCAACTTTTTTACACATTCAATTACATAAAAACGTCACAAATAGAACAACAAAATTGATAAGCATCATAACTTGATATTAATAAAAGTGTCACTTTCAAAGTTATTCTATTGGGCAGCAGATTAAGAAATATTTAAAGTAAAAAATTCTTATTATATTATAAAAAGATTAATTTATTATTTTGTGAATATGTCTTTTAGCGATAGAAATTACATCACGACTAAACGCTAATTTGGTCAAATTTAGCAAATAACTCGATAATTTACTTGAAGGTAATTACTTATATTATTTATGCGAATTTTTGTTATGTCATGAAATGAGTGTCTGAATTCTTATATTTAAATGATCCGAATATATATTTTAATTTTTTCTGGAATAGTTTAAAAGGTTATCAATAACTAAAATTTTCAGAAAAATGAAAAGTAAAAATTAATTAGAAAGTAATTTCCCTATATTAAGCAACATAAATTAATTGAACATTAGATATAAGTCGTATAAGAGAAACTTATTTATATTTAACCTATCTCTATTACAATTATATAGTTTCCGAAATGTTTATGATGTTGTGAAATGATTATCTGAAATCAATTCTGAAAATTGTAGGTACATGTGTATTATTTGTTGGAAAATTAGTGTAAAAGGATATTAGTAATTCTAACTTTCACAAAAGTCAAAAGCAAATGTTAAGGTACGAAGGGGCGCGATGAGCACACAGAAAAAATTCATCCGTAAAAAAGTCACGAACTCATAGCTAGGTCTCGGATACGGGATAAAAAAATCAAATATTAAATTCTTATTTCTATGAAAATTGTATGGATAAATTTGGAACTTTTTTATGAACAGTTAGAAATTCCGACGAACAGTTCCTGAAAATTTTAGACTTATATATAAAATGGGAAAAATTTTATTTGCACAATTAAAATTTTATTTATTTATAAATTCGCACAACTCTAAGTATTTGAACAATGTAGGTATAATAAAAATTCTAGCCACTCATCCGACGAGCTCAAACCACACATACGCGTACCCATGCACACCGAGCGTGTGGGTGAGAGTGTGTGCGGATAACGTAAAGACGAATCTACGTCCTAGTCCCCAGATTTGTCGGGCAAATTCGTGAGTGCTCTGTGAAACTTTATCCAATCACTCATAATATTTTTGCAATTATTAATGGAAAAAAGTGATGAACGGTTTTAGACTTGTCATATCGATTTTGTCAATTTTTATGCAAAATTCGCAGATCATTTACAAAAATACAAGAATTTTATCAAACTTCTTTTTAAACAATTTTTTGTTTGATGTTGAATAAACTTGGAAAAAGCGAAAGTAAAAAAATTTAAGGCCTGTATTCTGTAATTTTGCATTTGTTTAGAAAGTTCCAGAATCACACGAAACCACATATTATGTTTTTTCAGTGGTTATTAAGATACCTTATTTAATAAGCTTTAAGTTTTTAATACATTTATATATAATTGTAAAATCGAAATTGGTGAAATTTTGATTTTTCTCAAAAATTTCATATGGGATGATATGAACCATCTTTTCTTGTGCATTAACCTAACCTCTGCGAATGCCATCTGCATTATTATAAGTAGCAAAGTGCCGCTGAAAGCTTTGTTTTGGAACTTTTACTTTGAAATTTTCAAAATGCAAAATTTATGATCAACGACATTAAAACGAAACTCATGAAATTTATAGAAATTTAACTTCCAGAGTTTGGTTGGCACTTTAGAGACTATTTTTAGAGACCCTGACGGATATGAACTTTATTCGCTTGTTCTTCTTTATATATAATGTCTACCCTAAAGGTTTACATGACTTCCATTCCTTACAATCTTTCCGCTTATATCTATATCTATATCTATATATTCAATCTTATACTTTCTATATATACCATTTTTTACAACTATTTACATACGTCTTATATATATTTCCTTATCTGTATTTCCTACGATAGCGCAATTTAGGACTTATTAGCAAATGATTGAGCGACCGAACGAAAGCGAGAGTGCAAGCAAGAGAGAACGAGAGAGCATGATAACGCAAACGCATCTTAGTCTACTTCACTTTTACCTTATCATTACTTACAATCTTCGCGCTTCTAATCTAAGCGACTTCCGTTTCCTTTCTCTTTCACTTTTTTTTATCTACATTTGCCTTTCTTTTCACGTGCATTCTTTCCTTCTCTCTAATGATTCAAACGCCGCCTTCAAGTTCACGAACATTCCTATCATTGCTCTTTTTCCCTTCTCATTCTCTTATTTACTAGATAGTTCAGAACGTAGATGTTGTCCATTACCCCCATTCCTTTTCTAAACCCTGTCTGATTCGGTGACTCGATCTTTTTTTCCTTAACTTCTATCTTCAATCTCTCCGACAAAATAGTTATATATACTTTATACAGTGTTGGCATCAACGTCACCCCCCCCCCCTATAATATTTAACCTCCTCTCCTTTTCCTTTTTTTCTATTGGTATAACTACTCCTTCTTTCCATAACTCTGACCACCCCTCTTCTCTCCAAACTCTATCACACATAATCTATGCCCATTCCTCCAGTTCCTCCCCTCCATATTTCCATACTTCATTTGAATTCTCATCTATACCAGGTGCCTTTCCATCCTTCATTATTCCTAGGACCTTAACTATTTCTTCCCTTAATATGTCCTCTTCCTCATCCCTTTCTCTATCATATTTTCCTCCCTTTACAACTTTTCTCTCTACTCCTCCTAGCAAATTGAACAAATATTTCTTCCATTCTACCATCTCAATACCTTGGTTTACTCTTTTTCTTCTTTTTCTTTCTCTGTTTACTATCTTCCATACCTCCTCTTCCGTCCTAGCCTTCTGCGCCCCTTCCTCAAACCTTTTATTCTCTTCCCTTTTCGTTTGATAACACATCTCAGTATACTCTTTCTTTTTTTCCTATATTCTTGCCCATTACTTTTTTCTTTTTTCCACTTTCTTAATTCCTTCCTGACCTCCTTTTTTCTTTTTACAGTCCTCATCCTAACCACTTCTATTCCCCCCTTTACTAACTTCATTTTTGTTTGTGCACTCTAATCCTATTTTTATTTCTCCCATCATTTTTTCCATCTCCTCGTCCACATTTTATCTATCACTATATTTTATATATATTTATCTTTCACATTTATTTTTATTATATTATTATTATAATATATTTTATATATATTATAATCTTTCACATTTTGATATTTTTGACCTTTTCTCGAAACTGTTCTTTTCCTTCCCTTGACCAATCCTCTTTTCCTACATTTTTTATATTTGCTCCCCTTTGATTCATATTGCTCTTTCTTATTTGTCCCTCTAATGTTACTATTAAGAGAAAGTGATCCGAATCCATATATTCACCTACCTCTAGTTTCTCAACCTTCTCTCTTTTCTCATCATCCACCAGTACAGAATCAATTACCGTTCCCCTTTTACCTCTTGAGCGTGTATAATCTCCTTTCATATCTCCATCTATGTTTCAGTTTCAGATATACCATCCTTACTCCTCCAAGCTCTTCAACAACTTTTTTCCCTCCCCATTTAGTACCTTATCTTTGAATTTTTTTCCTCTCGTTTCTCCCCGTTCCCTTCCTCCTCTGTCACCAGTTCTCGCATTGAAATCTCCACCTGTTAGCAGCCTACTCTCATCTTTATTTTCTTCAATCATTTCTTTTATCTTCTCTGCTCTCTCCTGCATTCCACCGTTTACATAAACCCCCACTACCTTCCACTTCTCTCCTCCCATCATTACCGCTTCCACTATTAATCCTTCTTTATGTTCTTTCCTGTCTTTCTCATCTCTTCCTGTTATACATTCATTCCTTACTCCCATCTCCATTCCACTCATTGCTCTGCCTTTTTTATTTCTCCTCTTTGCATTTTGCACTTGCTATCTGTAACCTCTTGGTAAACTTCCTTTACTCTTCCGCATCCCTTTTCATCTAGTCACGTCTCCGTCATTATGACTACATCCCATTGTGTCAAATGTCTCATAAACTCCTTATCCTTTCTCTTCAATCCTACTACATTCCAGTGACAGATTTTCCATTCTTCCCTACTTTCGTTTCTTATCTTTTTTTCCTTCCTACTATTTCTTATTTTCCTATCTCCTCTTCCTTTATGTCCTAGTTGCCCTGCACCTCATTTCTTACTATCGGTTGCCTTTCTTTATCCCAATCTCATCAAACTCCGTCTACCTGTATTCTCCTATATTTAGCCAATGTTCTCTTTCCCTTTTTTATTTCTTCTTCCGTTATTTTCCTCAATTTATATTGCATCTTCCTTTCTACTTATGTCAAATCATCCTCTATTCTCTCTGGACTTCCATATAATAACCACTTCTTTGTCATCACCTCCCTTTTATGTTCCCATTTCTTTAATTTCACCAGTACCATTATCTTCCCTCTTTGAGCTTCCCTTTCTACATTTCGTATTTCCTTTATCTCTACCTTAGCACCAATCCTTTTTAGTACTTCGTCCACCCCTTCCTTCAGCTCTTTCCCCTCTAATCTTATACCTTTTATCACTATATTTAATTTTCTTTCTTCCCTCTCTTTCCTTTCTATTCTTTGTTCTATTTTTCTCAGCGTTTCTATCTCCTTATTCCCACTCTCTCTCCGATCTTAATCCCGTTCCGAGCTTTCAAGTTTCTTCATTCTACCTTTTATCTCCTCTAACTTTTTATTATTCTCTTCTTCCAGCTTCTCTAGCTTTTGCTCTAATGACAGCATCCTCTTTTCTAACTTTTCCCTGATTTCTCCCCATTCTTTTATTTCCTTCTTAATTTCAGCGATTTCCCGCCTAATTTCCTTCTTTAATTCCTCTCCCCTTTTATCCTGTTTTCTTCATAATCCCCATTATTTCTATCATCACTTCGCGAATTTCCTTTAGTCTTTCCTCTTTCATTGTAACTTCACTTTCATCTGCACTTCCGTCAGAACAAGATACTGAAAACAATTTCGAGACTCGAGAGAGAGATTATAGACAACAAGAATTTAATTCGAGACCTTTCATGAACGTTTAGTAAATACCAAGAGTACACTGCCCGGCGCTTATCGCTCCTTAAATGATGCAACGATATTCGAGCTAATGTCGCATGCCTTTTCTTATCCACAGATATATGCTCGCTTTTCAGTTCTCATTTGGAAAGGTCAGTTTTTTACCTTTTATATGTTATAGATTTAAAATAAAAATTTAAAAATGCAACAAATTAATATAATAAAACATTTGAAATTTTTTCAATCATCCACTAAGACTACTCTTCGACTATAGAGAATCGAGGATGATTTAATTCAGCGTTAAAATTTACACACAAGCCTAGAAAAGTGAAGTCAAAGTTAATACATAGATTTTGAACTGTTTTCGTGTTTTGTACAATTTATCATAAAAAAGCTTTTGTGAACATTCTTTTAAAAAATTATTGCGAACGTCAACATATTCCACCTGTGCAGTGAAGATAGGAAGCCTGGTGTCTCTTAAAAATTGGTTAGTGCACCTTCCATGTTTTTTAACATTTAAACTATATTAAAAATATTAAACTATTTAAATTTAAAATCAAATTAAATTGCATTTTTCTTTTAAATTTAAAGTCAGTGCAATTCGTTGAAAATATTGTTTGTGAAAGTTCTGGAGTATGACAGTCACTTCATAGCGAAAAATTTGTTTCCAGTTTTTTGCTAGCCATCGAGTGATTAATCAAAATGGACTCAATGGACTGCAGAAAACTTATTCAAATTTATGAAGATGCCTATGAAGTGCTGCATGCAAATGCAACAACTTCCGAAATCGCCTTCTGGACACATCAGTGGACACAGGATATCCGGAGGTTAAACAAAATTCTGAGGCGAGGAAAGGAGCATCTCTCTCTGGGAGAAAAAATAAATTGCAGTCAACAATTGGTCTACTGACATGCAAAAACCGCACATTCAAGAAACTTCAGAAGAGTGGAACTGGTGTGAATGAAGGTTTGGATAGGAAAGGAGACAGAATCAGATGGCAGGATCTGGAGTCTGCTTTTAAAAGTCGAGTCAGAACAGGTTTGGTTATAAATGTAACACATAAAGATTTAGATAATTTTTTCATGGATGCAAAAACAATTATTACACATAGGCTAAAAAATGCTTTGAAAACTTTTGTGGGGGTCTTAAAAACAAATGTTATTCTTGCAGCAAAATTTAGTGCTATAGAAGAGGGTAGGGAAATCGAATCAATAAAATTTTTTAATACTAAAAATGAACTTATTTTAGAAGCAACCGAAATAAATGAATGGTTTTAAAGTAAGGTCAAAGAGCAACTTTTAACTAAAGTAGAGGAATTCCAGCAAAAAATCTGGCTGGAGATTAAAAGAGATTATAAATTTTAATGTTAATATTAACTTTTGTGAGATTACCAAAATTTATTAGAGAAAAAAGAGCAGTTGTAAATGTTGAGAATAGTGACGAGTACTGTTTTCTCTGGTCGGTAATGGCCGCTCTTTACCCTGCTGACAAGAACATGGATTGCGTCTCTTCCTACCCACATTTCGATACGCTCTTGAAACGTGATGGAATCAACGTTCCCATCACTTTTCAAGATATCAACAAATTTAAAAAAATGAATCAATTACGTATAAATGTTTATGGTATAGAGCATTAGGAAAATAGGAAAAGGGATGAGATTTTCCCACTTTATATAAGCAATGAAATATCAAAATGTCCTATAATTCACCTGCTGATGATTGAAAATACTGATTTTGACTATTATAACAATGACTCTGAAAGTAATCCACTGTATCATTTCGCATTAATTAAAAATCTCTCTCGACTTATAAGATCTCAATTTTCTAAAAACGATCATCGCACATGGTTCTGTAATAGGTGCTTGTGTCACTTTAAATTTGAAAAATCTCTGATTAACCATAGAGCTGATTGCGAAAATCTGAATAATTGTGGAATGATGCTTCCAACAGAGGAGGATGGTAGGAACATATTAAAATTTAAAAATTACAGATACAAAGAAAATGTATCATTTGCAGTATATGCAGGCATTGAATGTTTGCTGGAACCAGTTACAAATTCACAAACAGATAAAGCGGCGTATCAAAAGCATATCCCTACTAGTGTTGCGTATTATACAAAATTCAGTTTTAACGATTCGACCTCAGAACCTAAAGTATGCCGTGAAAAGGATTGCTACTTTACAGGTAAGTACCGTGGTTCAGCACATGGAAGCTGCAACATCAATTACAAAGAATCTCATATCATTCCAGTAGTTTTTCATAATTTATCTGGCTACGACTCACACTTTTTCATTAAAGAATTACCACAAAGTTTTGAGGGACATGTCTCCTTACTACCTGTTAATAAAGAAAAGTGTATCTCATTTACAAAAGATGTTCCAAATACTAGAGTTAAACTTAAATTTATCGATTCTTTCCGATTCATGCCGAGTAGCTTGGAAAAATTAGCCTCATATCTCAATGACAGCGAAAAAACAATAACTAGAAAATTTTGTAAAAATGACAGTGAATTCAAATTGTTAACAAGAAAGGGTGTCTTTCCATACGACTACATTGATAGTTGAAGAAATTAGAGGAAGACAGTTTACCTCCAAAAGAGCCATTTTATTCCAAATTAAAGGATTGCCACGTTTCTGACGAAGATTACCAATACGCTTGTAAAGTGTGGGAAACGTTTAATTTGCAAAATTTAGGACATTATTCCGATTTGTACCTCAAAACCGATGTTTTACTTTTGGCTAACATTTTTAAAAATTTTCGAAAAACTTATTTTGCAACATATAAATTAGATCCATTACATTATTACATAGCACCGGGAGTTTCTTTTGATGCAATGCTAAAGTACACTGGAATCGAACTACACTTACTGACTGATGTAGAAATGCTACTCTTAATTCAGAAAGCAATCAGAGATGGCGTTTCACAGTGCTCTAACCGTTTTGCAAAAGCAAACAATAGATTTATGGGGGAAAATTTTAATCCATGCGATCCGGAATCATACATTTTTTATTTAGATATTAACAATCACTATGTTAAAGCTATGAGTGAGTTTTTACCATATCAAGATTTTGAATGGTCTTAAAATTTCGAAAATGATCCAAACTTTTTCAATGTGCCCGATGATTCACCTGAACGTTACATTCTTGAAGTGGATGTAGAATATCTTGAAGAGTTTCACGATTTTCACAAGGACCTTCCATTATGTTCTGAACACTTTGTGCCTCCTGGTTCAAAATGTCAGATTCCAAAATTAGTAACCAATTTGCTACCAAAGAAAAACTATGTACTACATTATCGAAACCTAAAAATGTACTTGGAATTAGGCATGAAACTAACTAAAGTTCATCGAGCGCTGAAATTCAAGCAAAAAGGATGGCTAAAAGAATATATTGATTTAAACAATGAACACAGAAAAAGAGCAACTAATGATTTGGGAAAAATTTCTATAAATTGATGAATAATTCTGTTTTTGGAAAGACAATGGAAAACGTTAGGAAGCAAAAAGATGTCAAGCTTGTGACAAAATGGGAGGGGAGATATGGAGCAAAAGCTCTAATTGCTAAACCAAACTTTCATAGCTGTACCATATTTGATGAAAATATGGTTATTGTTGAAATGAACAAAACAAAGATTTTTTTCAATAAACCTATTTACATTGGTTTCACAGTTCTTGATATATCAAAAATTATCACTTATGATTTTCATTACAACAATATTCTACCAAATTTTGTAAATTCTGCAAAATTGCTATATACAGACACAGACAGTCTTTTCTATAATTTCACTGTTCCCAACTTTTACGAATATATTAAACGAGACATCCATAAATTTGACACATCAGATTATCCAACAGACAATGTTTACGAAATTCCTCTAAAACATAAAAAAGTGTTGGGATTAATGAAAGATGAATGCAAGGAAAAAATAATGACCGAATTTGTGGGTTTGAGATCAAAATTATATGCATATAAAGTTTTGGATGAAGAAGATGAAAAAAAGAGAGCCAAAGGTATAAAAGGATCAACACTGAAAACCATAACATTCGATGGCTATAAGCAGACTCTTATTTCTTGTCAGAATCTGATTAAAACTCAACACCTAATCCGAAGCCGAAAGCACGAAGTGCACACCATCATCCAAGATAAGATTGCTCTCAGCTGGCATGATGACAAACGAATGCTGCTCCCTGGTACTACAGATACTCTTCCATGGGGATATTAATATAGAGGCTATGATCCCATGGAATTCGATGCAATGTAAAAATGTATATAATTATTGATTATTTATATATATATATATATGTGTGTAAAAAAAAATTGTCATTGTAGGCTATTAAGATTGTATATATGAGAAGAAAAACAAAAACGAGGTGAAATATGAGTGGAGGAATAAGAGAGATAGAATATACTGTATATAAACCTAAGATAGTAAAAAATTGTATATACGAGTGTAGGAGTGAGAAAGATAGTGATACAATATACTTTATATATGAGTGTAGGAGTGAGAGAGACAGATTATATACTGTATAGAAAAAGCTTAATGTATCAGATTTATAGTATGTAGCGGTTGGAATGAAAATAATCTTTTGTGATATAAATATAATGTTAAGTGTATATATGGAAAAACTATAAGAAGGAATCGAAAAACTGTACAATTGATTGTACAAAACACAAGTTATTGCAAAATAAAAATAGTTAAATATAAAATGGTGTTTTTTATTGAATACAACCCTGAAAAATATAGTTTTAAGTGAATTTCTTTAAATCAAAAAATTATTTGCTTCAATTAAAATTGAAAAAAGTTAAATGCAGAGCATTTTTCTTAACCTGATTTAGCTATCGGTTGCAACCTGATCCAGCAGACGCAATGTCCTAATACTGAGGACGACGTTTCTTGAAGCCACAATGCCAACGATGTTTATTGACCTACCCTTTCGCATATCTACTATTCGCACTTATAATAAGGGCAAGAAACTCTGAGAAAAAAAAACACACTCAAGTTTATTTTCATTTGCTTTTTTATTTAATTTCCAAAAAAATCAGTACATTATATGCTTAAAAATACGTAGATTAAATATATATGGAAAAAACATTTCTTATCTCTATAAATGTAAATAATTATCAGCGTAAAAGTACTCTTTTGAAATCATCCAATCTTCCAATAAAATTACATAAATTGTTGATGCATCTTCTAAAGTATCCTCGAGTTTTACAGGTACTAAAGAATATGGTAATTTACCAGCATTCCATGGTATTCTATGATGATTGCGCTCTGTCCATTTGTTTATACACTTATATTTTTGTGGAACGTCTTTCCACATGCAGGGTGGTTGAAAGAGGAAAGAATATGGTATTTTGCCTGTTTCATCAAAGGGTGGTAATATAGCCAATTCTTTCAATACAAATTTATTTTCCGGCAACTTCAAGCCCTGCATATCCTCCAAGTACTGCATCTTGAATGCAACTAAATGATTTCTAATTTATTACAGCATTTTTATACCAACTTTTTCACCACCCAACTTATTAGTTTATACTCAACTATACGATCGTGCAAAATTAAGCAATATGCCGATGTTTGAGAGGGAAAATTTTCACTAGTTTGAAATTCCAAACGAACGTCAACTGGTCCGTATTTAAGTGACTCATTCTGTTTAGAACAGTCAATCACTACTAGAGGTGCATGATCTATAAATTCTCTTCTCGATAGCAGTGGTTGTGGTTCTTTACTATAATAATTAACTTGAAAGTTTGTATACATTTTATAAAGAAGAGTATACTGATTTCGATTAATATCAAGATTCAAAGTACTATAAGGATAGCACTGATCATTAAAAAATAGTTTTGCATTAGTCAAGTTGCAATGATCAAACTTCCTACAGTTTCTAGTAGTATTATTTTTTCTGTTTGTCTGAAATCTAAGTACAACAAATCTTGGTTTTTCCAATTGTGTTGAAGTTTTTAAAGTCCAAACATGGTTTGAAGGCACTGGAACTAGGGGATATTAATATAGTTCCCAAGTTCGAAAACTCATTGGTATAGATGGATCTTTTTCAATATATTTTAGCAACTGAAATTTTCCTGAATCAGACAGTTTAACATTGACAATGATTTTGTGATAATCTTCAGCAAAACCAAATATCATGCTAAGAGGTATGGCTACATCAAAGTAGCCAGTGATGTTTGTTAGTGATTGATTGTTATTATTCACATCAAGCCAACCAGTATTCTTTATGTATCGTGATTGTCCTCGATTTATAGATACATAATTTTTCTTGAGACCAGTCAGACCAACATTTTTAATTCAATCAATTTCTATTGCATTGATTTCATATCTTGCTTCTTCAAAAAAATGACAGATGGCATTAGAAACTAAAGATGTGTTTGTCACACTAGTCCTGGTTTTGAACAACGATCCGAATTTCATCACTATTGTTGAAGGTCGATGAGGCATAAGGCTGATGTGCATGAATTTCACAGTGTGCAATTGACTCATCAAAGATGATTGGTGCTTGAATATTCAAAATTTCCCCTTTCATGACAAATAATCAATCGCTGATAGACAAATTGACAGATGCAGGTGCAAAGAATCTTAAATCTCTTTATTCTCTTCTTCTTATTCTGAGCTGCAGGCCTAGACTTTTTATGAAGAGATCACTTTGAGGTGTTAACCCTTTGACTGCTCTTTGTCGACTGATTAGTTTGTGACATTGTGCTGGTTTATTGTAAAAAATCCAATCTTTAGGTTGAAAACGATACCCATTATTAGAGAGACTTGATGTACAGTCTGATTCTTACAACTTCACCACGAAGATTGACTAAATACCCGTCTTAATCAACTACACGAAGCTGTATATGATCTATTGTTTGCAAAACGGCTGGTAAGTAAATGACATGAGATGGTACTTTCACTATCTTATATCCAGGTGGCACTAGAGCGAAAAATTCATGAATAGTATGTACTTTCTGACCATTAATGTATCCACCTGTAGTTATGCTACACTCAATTCTTAAAGAATTCACTTTTATGATTGATACCGGTTGATCAGATTCATAAGTTTGTTTAGCTTCTAGTCTGCGTGGTGAAAACCCTAGCAAATGACCGATGGAATCTTCACGTTCGAAATTTATACCGTGACTGCAGTAAATTTCACTTTTTAAAGTATTATTGTTTGGGTTTAATATGAATTGCAATACCCTTGTTTACCAAAGCATTCTGTAGATAGCGCTTTATGTCACTTATTTCATAACTTCCTGTAGGTATTTCAATTATTTCATCACCCACATAAAATTTATTTTGGCCAATGTCTACATTGTGTATTGAATTAAAGGTTAGAAATTCACGAGTCCAAGTGCGTAATTTTTATACGGAGACAACTCAATTGGAGGAAAGTATTGCGTTTCCAGAATTGAAGAAGTTCCTGATGTTAGTGTCAATGAATCATCCATGATGACAGCTACCGTTCAACTGACTTTATATTGAAAATTTCAACACTTGTATAGATTAAAAGTACTCTTAGATTTTAATTGATTGCATTGAAATTGCAGACATAAATGTCCACATACGAATGTATCGTAATTTTGATATCTCTCGTGATTATACTTTATGCTGCCGACATCGAAATACTTGAAGAGATCCGAAGGTGGTCGAAGATTACCGAAGCTATCGAAATAAATTATTTTGCCTTCAATCTTTTTATAGGTACACCAATGTGTTTCTAGTCCTTTTTCATCGTCAAGATTAACAATAGCACATTCGTATTTACGTGGTCCACCCTTCGGTAATCCATTTCGCATAAAAACACCTCAAAAATGTGGAATCTTAAAAGATTTTGCAAATTTCAGTAAATCTGCATCAGTCAAGGCTCGATGAAGTAGCTTCACTTTGAGTTTTTTGACTTGCGTTTCAGTCTTACTCCATGTTTATATAGTTTCAGATGAAGCCCTGATCCTTGTCTATATGGCTTCAAGTATAGACCTTTTCCTAAAGCAATGGTTTCCATCGTTTCATTATGTCGTTTACTCTCTGAAAGTTGTTGTTTTGCCGAATTTGCATCATTCTCAGCTTTAGCTATTCCCGCAGCTCCGCCAGCTAGTGCTCCAGCAGCACTGAGACTTTGGCTAGTACAGGTAGAATACGAGGTGTATTCACATTTCTTCTTCCACCAGCCTTCATGACAGCTGTGCGTGCGCCTCTGAGTGCAGATTTAATGGCAGTTTGTGCATCATTGCTTGAAATCATAGACTTTTTAGCTGCAGCAACAATTTTTCTCAGTTTAGTGGTAGGTCTTCTGTTCTTGCTGAGACCCATCCCAAATTTTGATTTCACCTTCATTGCGTTTGTAATCCCCAAGCAACTGCCTTTTCACCTATACCAGCGTCTGGAGCAAAGACACGTTTCCAAGCTTTTTCAGCTTGTACACTGTCAGCTGAGTTTCTAGCCTCTATCTACTGATACATCCAAATGGCTTGAGATTTGAAAATATTTACGTCTACTCAAAATGTCTAAAGCAACCAAAGTATGAATTGTTGGAAAAAGTCCTTCAATCAGTAGATGGCGTTGAGTACTATCCTTTCAATGAACATGAAGAGGTTATAATACCAAGTGAAGCGAAATCCAACTCAGTAATTGTATTTGATGATGTGGCTTGTGAGAAACAAGATAATATAAGAGTCAGACATATTCTCATATTCCTAAACATCTTGTTCGCGACAATGTTAATTTACTTGTGTTATCCAAGCAAGATGAAATGAATCTAAAGCACATTTATGATGATCATGTCAAAACTGATATGGCTTATTCACAATTTAAAAATGTATGTTCAACATGCTGGAATGATGACAAATATGGATTCGTTGTAATTGACTAGCGAATAAATTCGACGAAAACATAGGTTAATAAAGTTGGGCAAAAAAACAGTTGAGCGCACATTAAGTGACACTTTTAAACCCATTGTTAATCCACTCGAAAAAATTGTTGGTGGTATCGAAAATATGAAAAAAGTTGAACCAATTAGATGGAAAGAAGAAGCAAAGAATAAAGCTGAAGAAAGTATTGATGGCGATGATTTGTCATATAAATCAATTAATGACTGTGAGGAAGAAGCAGATGAGAATGTAGATCCCAGTAATTTAGAGACATCAACTGCTAGTGAAGCTGAAAGCAACTCTGAAATACCTACATCTTCATGGTTTGATGATGATGCAGACAAGTAGCTCATATTGCTAGGTGAACAAAGTAGAGAACTCGATAATGTGTATGGAATAAGAAAATTAACGAAAGATAGATTAATGATTGGAGATTCTCAGATAAATTTCAGTCAGAACCATATTCATGTGGGTAATTTGAATTTTCCCAAAAGTAAAGGCTTGCTTAAACTTTTATTTTAAAAAGTACCTCAAGAGTCCTCTATAACTCCCAGTGATCTTGAAAATATAGACAAATTGCCATTGCAACAAACTTATATGAAAAACATTGTAAACCAAATGGAGAAATTCGTGACAGTAAGGCCTTTAAATATAAAAACTTTATAATTAAATTAATTCCTCCATCTCCACCAAAAAATTCAAATAGACTAAGTAAAGGCGGGAAATCATTATCAGGTGAAGGTATGATCCCACAATACATGATTTCTAGAGAGAAAAATCTAATGGATTACATTTACTGGGATGATCCGAATGAATTGGTAGACCGATTACGCTTACTCCTAGCGTTTTAAGCAGCTGGTAATCCAAATCACACCAACGAAATTATATCAATTATCGAAGAACTACGAGAAGCTGAAATTATATATTAATGGATGTTTATCAAGATTTTCATCATTTTCAAGATGAGCATCGATGTATTCGGACGTCATTCCAAGCGAGCACAGAGTGCAAGTCGCAGTACTCCTAGAATTGGCTTCAAAGTCACATCTGAAGAAAATTACGATATGAATAATAAGAGGCTGTGTAAAGTGGCTGAAGCTCAAGAACTATATGATGCTGTGAATCTGAATATGGTGCAACATGCGACACAGCGTGAACTTCAGACTATATATGATGTTGTAGCTTCTTTGCGAACTGAAGTAGTCAATAATACAATGATGATTGAAACTTTGGAAAATTCCACAGATAAACTTTTGAAAAATACGAAAATTGATGTTGAATCAATTCAAAAATTAGTGTATCGAAATTCTGAGCTCATTAGTCAATTAGACACCAGGCTTAATGCACTCAAAAATGGACACCGAGTAGCTGCAGTTGGTGAAGGAGCTGCACAAACCAGCTAGACAAAATTACGAACATCGACATTTTGATATTCGTGGCATTGATGAGACCTGGCAAGCTGATCTTGTTGAAATGCAACCGAACGAGAGAGTAAACAAAGGATACAAGTACATCTTAACTGTAATTGACATATTTTCAAAATTTGCTTGGGCTGTCCCCGTTAAATTCAAGAAGGGTGAAGATGTAGCTGCAGCCAGCCATGGAATCTGTGCTTGATGAGGGGCGTATACCGAAAAATTTACAAGTTAATAGAGTAAAAGAATTTTACAATTCGCAATTTGAAAATCTTGTGAATCAATACAAAATAAATTTGTACTCGACGCTTAGTAATTTAAAAACGTCCATTTGCAAGTGATTTAACCGTACTTTAAAGAATAAAATGTGGATGCAATTTAGCTTATAGGGAAATTACAAGTGGATAGATATTTTCAAAGATTTAGTTTCTTCTTACAATGATAGTAGACATCAGACTATTCGAATGAAACCAAAAGATGTTACTAAACAAAATTTGAAAAAATTGTTGTTTAATGTATACAAAAATTACAGTGTAAAACTATGAAAAGTTAGCCATCCAGATATTTATCTTGTGGAAAAAGTATTGAAAAAAGAGGAAATAATTTTGTAAAATGGTTAGGTTTCGATGACTCACACAATAGTTGGATAGATAAGTCTAGTTTATAAGTATCTTTTGTATAATATTTAAGCTTTTTCTGAATAAAGTTGATTATTTGCAGTACATATATATCTTTTTACTTACATATCTACCTATCCTTAATCTAGTAAATGAACAAGGCGAATTTGGTTTAAATTACATTTATTTATATTTTTCATACCAACAAAATACATGAAATTTTAAGGTATAAAGGTACCATTCACATATCTGAGTCTTTGTAATTTCCGGTCGACACAAGGGCTGACTTCCTGGAGAACACCAAACGTTGTTTCTTGCAGCACAAACGGATAGTATGTTTGGTTTCCTTGATGTTGCTCCAAAGCTACTATATAATCACCAAACGATACAGTCATATGTGTATGGAAATTTCCGCAGTCGATGCATTGGTGCTTCTCTTGACCATCAAAAAACAGGGAAATGAGGTTGAAGTAACTTTTGAATAATTTCCACTCTTCAGGATTCAGGGTTACACTTGAACGAGAATGACTGGCCTGTAGTTTCACTGATGAGGCGAGATTTCCGTCTTTTTTAAAGTCAGCACCGATGACAATTTGCTTCGTGAATGATGAATTCAGGTTGTATGTGGTCGTATGTAACATTTGGTTTCGTGGTGTGTAAGACATGATGAATATTACACTGAAGCTTGTCACAGACTGAGCGATAATTGAGAAACTGCAGACACTTTATACTGTTTTCTTCACAAATTCGATGGAACTGTAGCGTCCACCCAAATACCGCATGCAGAGATCGCCATCTTCACTGGATTTTTTCATTCCTAGCAGCAAATTTTCATCTACATTCAGCAGACTGATCATCCTTGCTGGTAGAAACACAGTAAATTTGTTTTCTACTGTGACGATGTACCGCACTCCAAATTGTGTTGTTACGCTTTTGATGTTTGTAATTTCTTAGCTTTTATTTACCTCCAGATCCTTCAGTTTCTCCGTTGGAAGGAAATCGTTGTTAACTGCATTTTTGTTCAATTTTGCGAAATACATCTTCACTTGTTAATATTCACCGTACAACTTTCGCGTTAAAGTATGTAAATCGATTCGCACTTGTATCACTTCTTTTAATTCTCGAATGTTATTTAGAAATACGTTTAAACGATTTTTTAGCTCTTGTTGCCATATAAAATTTCACCTTCACCTGCATCTTTTGCGCATTTAAAGAACTTCTTATCTGTCAGGAAGCAATAAATCATCCTTGTTTTTCTCACAATAACATTGAACCTGTTTACATAGATTTGGCTACAGACTATTGCGTAATCGTGACGCCATCAAGATCCTTCAAGAACGTTCTCGAAGCTTAACACGGACACGAACCACTAAAGGTCAAAGCTTCTCGATGCCGGTAAGGTAGGAATCTTGAGTTAGATCCGGCCCTATACATCTACTTGTTTTATTTAGCGCTGTAAAAGTTTACATGCTAGTTGGTGAAAGTTTATCCCACGATGAAATAAAAACTGTCGCCAGCTACGGCGTCCTTAGCAGCAAGGGGGAAACGGAAACGTACGAATGAATTTGAACTATAAATAGGGAGAACAGATTTAAAACAAGACAGAAAAAAATAAAAGTTTATATTTGTTGCAGGTAAGTCTTCCAATGTTTAAAAATTAAACATATTTTCTAGAAAGTTTCACCGACTTTAGGAGAATAATTCTGAGCTTGGCTACGGCGTCACGCTCAAGTGAGAAAATTTCGGTGAAACATATGTAGAATCAGCAACAGAAAACACGAATATAACATTGTTCTTACTGAAAAATCTCCTACAAATTGATTATACGATTGTGGATGAATATTAGAACTTATTTCATAACCCTTAGCAAAAAGCAACTGACAGATGGGAATCCCTATTTCTCTCTAATTTAATGCAGTTAAACGACAGTAGACAGCGCTGGCGTCGTAATTCTCGCTACATTTCAAATAATAATGGATCGATTATAAGACGAGAGATCAGCCTGGCAGGGTTAAAAATCGGAAATTATCTTCGATTCGTGTAAAGATTGAGTACAAACGTGAATTTTTGTTGCGGTGAATCTTTCACTTCGAATCGATATTAAGCTTATCTTTTGCTTTTTCTGTGTTCTTTGAGATTACTGGGCTTGCATAAATTTAAAAAACTTCCGAGTTCAGGTCTCTTGAGAAAAATTCAAACTCAGCTAAGCTCAGCGGCGCACAAGATTTCTAAGCGTTCCTCAAAGATTTCTCCGAAGATTGCCAGCACAGCAAACTAAGATTTCTTAGTGACGAGCCACTCATGTAGAACTTAACTTTTACTGCGAAAATGTACATATGGATAAGTAAAAAAATTGTTATATTTATTTCTGTAGATATGTTTTCGGTTTGAAATACTCTAACTTAACAATACTCTTACTAACAAATAATACACTGCAGTCCCGCTGAAAAAGTTCCTGTTATAGAGGACAAGGTGGTCCAAGGGGGCGAGAGAGAAACACTGCGAGCTCAGCGGATTAACGCAACAATATCGCTTGATTGTATGAAAATAGCAGGCAATACCCTCGGGGATTCATCTTGTCATCTACTTCAGTCATTTTCAGCCTTTTGCAAAAATTTCGCAAGACATTCACTTCAGTTTTGCTTTCATTTTCTCAGTGTTATGCGCGTTACGAAAATGTCGAAAGAAATCAATAGAAAGCGTTTATCTTTCAAGGAAAAAGAAAGCTTCTATACAAAGTGAAATCAGGTGCATCAAACCAGTCTTGAAGTCCAAGAGCTCGTCATGAAATTATGTCCCTAAAATGACAACGGTGTTAGTGCAAATTCTGCCGAAAGAATTTTATATTAATTGTTTATTGAACGCATTTCTTTTAAATAAACTTTTTTCCTCCCAGGCACAGTGAAAAAATAATAGAGTGTGCCTTTCAATGCATACAATGAGAAAAACTCACGGTGCTGGATCCCATGCTGCTGCAATCCTCGGCACCATGGCGATTAAGGGGGTAGTAAAACGTAGTTACTTACCTTTTACCTCCTGGACAAAAAATCAGCATGATGACATGCGATTTAGAATGAAAATGCAGTGTTTTTTATGCCGTGACTGTGATGCAACATTAATTTCATTTACGGGCTCTAATTTCGCGAAGTTGTCTCATATCGTAACTTTTCGGGGAAAAGAACAATTCAAATATGGTGATCTCGAGCTGAAAGAGAATGGTAGTCTCGGGTTGTGTATAGAGGGCCCTTGTACCAAGGGTTTCTGCTAAATATGGTTACAAAAATAAATAGGCAGTCGTGGACAAGTGTCCAGGAGTGGTCCCGAAGGAATTAAACAACAAGAGGAGGTGCGAAAACCATGCCGAAAGCTGAATGGAACCTGAGTGAGGTGTCTAGAACGGTGACTCTGGGATGCCAGGCGTCCCCTCAGAGTACGCAGCCTTATCCTTGCATGCGGGGCTCTACAAGGATGGACGAAACCCTTTCCCTAGCTTCTCGTGGGAACAACAATTACAACACAAAACATAGTTGTAGCAAGTGCGTTTCAAAACAACAAAACGCGAAGAGCTCCCAACAATGGCTCGGCCAACAATGCCGACTACTCTAGAGCTGAGGAAGCCAATAAAAATGGATTCAATGCGATGGATCGGCGGGATCTCGCGACCTTTAGGTGGACGGAGCGACTGAATCACGACTTGCTAGAGTACTACGATGCGAGTGTGGCCCCCGAACGGGGTTATATGGCACGGCTGCATGCTTTGTGGGGCGAAAAACACCCGAAGCGATACTTTATGACCCGAAAAAACATCAACACCAAGCTTTCTCTCACGCCTAAAGATCTGGCTGAAATGAATGACGAGCTTCGTGGACATTTTTCCGCAGAATCCGACATCTGGGCTATCAATTATTGTGTGTATAATGCAGCGAGAGCTTTGGCCGATGCGAACCATAAAATAAAACCAACGGTTGATCATAAGACCAAAAGACGAATGCATCAACTTCCGATAAAGATAGGCTGGGCAAGACAGTACGCGTCCCGCATTCAGTGTGTGATTAACCACATTACATCTGGCAGGAATTTTACCGCTAAGTTTCGAAAGTTCGTGCGCGAACTCCGGACCCGTTATCACACACTTAACAAGTCAAAGCTGCTGACCATCAGGCAGCATATTGTTGAGAAAATACGGATACTATCTGACGCTAGGAGAAGTCTTGAGCGGAGGGAGAGGTGGATCAAAGAATATCAACAGTTTCTCTCTGACCCACCTCGACTCTTCCAAGACCCTCCAAGTACTATCGAACACGCGCCCAAACCAGAGGAGGCCGAAGTATTTTGGAGAGAAGTTTACGAAGTACAGCATGGACTAAACAAAGACTCAGAAAATATAAATAGCTTCAAGGAGCTATGTGATGCCCTCATAACACCTGATGAAGAATGCCCACCCATTACTACCGAGGAGGTGAAAAAAGTATTAAGAGGGATGAAGAACTATTTCGCACCGGTACTGGATTATATCAAAACCTTCTGGTGGAAGAAGTTTCCTTTAACCCATCAGCATTTGGCCCGTATTTTCATCACATATTTAAAGTTGGAAGAGCCGATTCCGGAGTGGTTGTTGGAAGAGCGCACAATACTCCTGACGAAAATAGGCAACTCAGCTGACTCGAAGAATTACAGGCCAATAACTTGCCTAGACACACTGTATAATATATTCACAGATATGCTAAATCATAGAATTGTTCGGGCAATGGAACCTGTGTGGCAAGAAATGTATGAACAACGAGGCTCAAAGAAAGGTGTAGCGAGATGTCAGGAGAACCTGCTCATCGACAAATGTGTCTACAAAGATGCAGCATTCTACCAGCGTAACCGATCGATGGCCTGGATTGATTATCGCAAAGATTTCGATTCGACCTCCCATAGACTTATCATCCGTCTTTTGGAAATCTTAAAGTTTTATCCGCAAATAGTTAGGTGCACAGAGAGATTGATGTCGCTTTGGAAAATCAGATTTACTGTCTCATCTGCAAAAATCGTATGAAAACTAACAAGTTCACCTTTCAGAAAGGTGTCTTTCAGGGCGACATTATAAGCCCACTCCTCTTTTGATTTACATTATTGCCACTATCTCTAGCACTTCGCCATTCCAACGGGTACTTGTGCGGCAAACCTGCGGATCGAAAGTACAAGGTCACTCATGTATTTTACACGGACGATGTTAAGATCTATGCGAAAAACAAAGAGCAACTACATCTAGCTCTAGGGAGTTTCGAACTATTTACTAAGGAAATTTGCATTCAGGAGGTGACATCTATAAAGGATACTCTCCGAAGCAGATACAAACGTCTCATCCGGCAGATTTTGTCTTCCGAACTGTCGGCGAGGAGCAAAGTATCTGTAACGAACATTCTTGCCATCCCGGTAGTACTCTATTCACTTAAAGTAGACCCATGGACGAAGAACGAGCTCAGTTCCCTTGATATCGGGACAAGAAAGGTTATGCAAATGAACAAAAGCATGCATCTTAAGTTTTCCGTTCCACGACTTACATCTCACGCCGTTAAGGTGGTCACGGAATATTGAGTCTTGAATGTCTTCACAACAGGATTATTCTGGCTACAGCACATAGAGTTGCAAATGGAAGAGATGCTCTTCTGAAAATGGTCAGGAATCACGAAGAAGTAGGCAAAGGAGCGTTTCTAGACAAAGCAGCGGAGGAGGCTGCTGAAACACGCGGACTTAACTTTAGTATTAGGGGTGAGCAAAATGCATCAAATCTTATTTATCTCGAGTACTCACTCCTGAAAGCCCAGCTTAAGAAAGCACAAGAGAAAATCTTTCGTGAACAGCTCCTCGATAAGAGGATGCACGGCGTGTTCCACAGAAATGTGAAGAATCAGTCAATGTATTGTGAGCTAACGTTTGCTTTCCTTAAATCGCCCGCATTGAAGTCTGGTATGAAGGGTTTCATTTTGGCATGCCAAGACGGTGTCATTTCCACCTTAACATACCGTCGCCACATTTTGAGCCTAGACATTCCTGATGACAGCTGCAGGGCGTTCCATGCACACCCCGAGCATTTAGTTCACATAGTGTAACTATCACATAGTATCTAAGGTGTCTAAAAAGTCCAGGAACGGTTAGATATTTCCTCAGGTAAAATATTTTTCAAGCAAAGTAAAAGTCAATCCTGAAGTAGATTGCAACGAGGAATTCAATGGTGACCTTCATTTTGTCCTTGAATTTTGTCCTTCATGGCTTTCTGAAGATCACCTTTTGTTTTTTAAAGAAAACTTCCTTTTTTACATCTGCAATCGATAGAGCGGTAAATTCTACGTTCAGCTACGTACCCAAGTCATAGGTCAATTGTAAAGTTTTATGTCAGTTAGAGGTTATTTGAAATTAACAAAGTTTTCCAAGAGGTCAGTGCAATTCCTGAAGTAAATTTCAAAGAGAAATTCATTGGTGAGCTCTGTATTGATCTTTGCGATGATCTTTGAGGTTTTTTTCAAGGTTTTTTTCAAGCAGTTTACGTTTACGCTTAGCATTACCCAGGAACAATGACGTGGACGTAGTAAATTCTGGTCCCTTTTGGGTGCTTGATTAGCGTGAGTCCTCTTGCCTCTCACATTTCGGGGTTGTTGATAAGCGTGAGTCCCCTTGACAATCACGCTTCAGTGAAGATGTTCAAACTGAAAACCTTGAGCAAAAAGCTATACGATTGTAAAAGTGAGTTACAGCATTACGAATCATCTCCCTATCAATCAAAATAGCCAGTTGAATAATCCGATTCTGCAATTCGTTTAAGCTTTGCAGTTGCGTTGAGTATACTTTGCTCTTTAAATAACCCCAAAGAAAATAGTCGAGAGGCGTCAGATCAGGAGATCTAGTAGGCCACTCAATTTCACCCCTTCTTCCAATCTACCTTTGAGGGAACCGAGTATCCAAATATGCTCGAACCTCCCTACAGTAATGAGCCGCTGCTCCGTCTTGCTGGAAACAAATTTTCTTTATTCTTATTACAATTTGGCTTCTGAGAAGCTCTTAATATGCACGGGCATTGAGATTACCATCGATAAAGAAAAGGCCTATAAATGTATCATTCAAGATACCGGCCCAAACATTAATTTTTTGTGGATATTGTGTGTGACTCTCCAACATCCAGTCAGGATTTGTGTCGAACCAATATCTACAATTTTGCCTGTTAACTTCACCTTTTAAAGTGAAAGTAGATTCATCTGAAAATACTGTATGGAACAAGAAAAGAGGATCTCTATGAATTCTGTCCATCATAATTTCACATAATTCAACCCGACGATCAGGATCGTCTTCACTGAGCTCTTGTACCAGATGAACTTTGTAAAGATGGAAATTAATGCTTTTTAAAATATTTCGCACTGTCTCAGGAGCAACGTCACGCTCTTCACTAGCTCGACGTAAACTAAGGTGTGGGGTTTCAGCAATTGCTTGGGCTATGTCCATCTGCATCTCCTCAGATCCTGCAGATTTTGGCCGACCAGTTTTCTGAAGGTCCTCGATAGATCCATGATTCATAAAGCGCCTTACAGTTCTTTCAATTGTTAATTTTGAGACAGGATTTAACCCTTCTCCATTACGAAAAGTGCGATTAGAAAGCAAACGAACTTGATCATAAGATAGAACTCGATTTCGCCAACCACGCATCATTAATACAGATACCCTCTCTTGTTCTGAAAGTTTAGCTTGCACTTTTTTGAAAAATATTTTACCTGAGGGAATATCCAACCGTCCCGGGACTTTTTAGACATCCTGTATGTATATTGAGACGGAATAGTTACATACAATTCAGCTCGGGGCGATCCTGCACGCAAAGGGTGCTGGCCCACGCCGAATCATGGCTGAACTCCCCGAGGGGTCCCGAAGGTCTGACGACACGTTTTGCCGTTGTCAGACCGTTTAGTCTTCGCTAGTACACCCCGCTCGCCAATGCTTTTCGCGCAAGGCCCAAGTGTATTTAGTGTTCTCTGACGCTCTCTGCTGTACCGCATCCTGAGAAAACCGTCAAGGACTGCCGTCCTCGATCCTTGTCGTTCTTGTCGACAACCACCCTGCAGCCTGTGATTTGACCGAAACGACCAACGGCTCGTCCCCACTAGTAAAAATAGAAAACTGGGTAACAATACTAACAGACTCTCAAGACAAAACAAACCCTAAATCTGACAACAAAAATATAATACAAAAACTAATGAAAACGTAAAAAATTTAAATTGTTATCATTGTTCTAGACATAATTTCGGACCCAGATTCCCACCTGGTTTCCAAGCCAGTTCTCAACCCAGATCCCAATCTAACTTCCATTCCAGATTCACAAATAATAGACCAAGATAACAATACAACCCCTGCTACCAAATGTTACCACTGTCTAACCAAATAAAGTTAGGCTCAAATCAGGGTTAAATTAACCAAATGATCGAATTTCCTGCAGCAAAAACGAAAAATATTTCAGGGAATAATAATCACAAACAAAAATCGAACTTTGAAAGTAAAAATAGAAAAACGGCTAACAATACTAACAGACTCTCAGGACAAAAAAACCCTAACTCTTAGAAAAAAAATTTGATACAAAAACTAATGAGGACGTAAAAGATTTAAATTGTTATCATTGTAGATTAATGGGACTTGTAAGAAGAGAATGCGCTTATTTCACATATAGCTAGGGTAAAGAATTGCTGGAAAAAATCCAAAATTCAAGAATTTAATTTTAAAACCATTTGCGAGCAAATTAACAGTCGCAAACGGAGTTGATTTCAAAATTAAAATCCGTAGGTATTTTTGGTACAGATATGCTGAAAACCCTACGGATGACCCTCGATTACGACTTATAAACCTGGTGGCTATCAGGGAGGCCTCTCACCCACTATCCTATGGAAGCATTTCCAAACGCACTACCACCCGCATAACCTAAGTTAGAATCAAACACAAACCTGCCACTATATTAGAAAAAGGAAATAGATACGAGAAAACTAGAAATAAAGAATTAATTAAAAAAGAAGAAAATAATAATAGTAGGAAACTGAGATTCAAAGGTAGTATCAACCTAAAAAGTACACGGGAACTGAACAAAAGTATCCCAAAAGTTAAAGATAGCGAAACTCCCCTAGTACCTGTTAATTCCAACCAAACCCAAAAAACCAAGAATGTCCAAAATCCAGTAACAAATCCCACAAAATATATCCCTAGCCTTATTAACATCCCCACCAGCAATAAATTTCAACCCCTCGAGAGCATCCCCACCTTAGACATTAGCGATGACTCAACTACACAAGACTCACTCAATCTAGGTAAACCTAGAATTAGGAAAAAGGATAAAAAAAATAATTTAGGACGAATTTATTATAATAGAAAATACGAGAACGAATATAAAAATAGCGATCGCAATCTTTGGAAAATTAACAAAGTTACAAACCGGAAAGAATCAAAAACTGAATCTCAAAAAGGCAATGAGATATTAGAAAGCGATAATAAAAATCAACAGATTTCTTTTAAATATAAGGCGATTAAGTACAATAATAAGACAAATAGCTTAGGAAAACCCCACGAACAAGATAATAGTTCAGCAGAAATTTGTAAAGGCATTGTTGAGCTTAACGAAAGCCAACATTACAATTAGAAAACTCCTTGAAAATAAAATTAAAATTGACTCAGGAAAAAACATAGGGC
Source organism: Belonocnema kinseyi (assembly GCF_010883055.1). Taxonomy (NCBI): domain Eukaryota; kingdom Metazoa; phylum Arthropoda; class Insecta; order Hymenoptera; family Cynipidae; genus Belonocnema; species Belonocnema kinseyi. The sequence goes on from NC_046662.1 coordinate 106,675,818, forward strand.
AACTCATTTAACGCAACATAGACTAAACGTACAGGGCTACGACGGAGATAAATTATTAGAACAAGATATAATAAAACCCTCTTGTTCATACTGCTCAAACCCTATTGTTATTATTTAAAAAACCTGGGAAAGATTGTAGATTCTGTTTAGATTTCAGAAAAGTTAATAATATTATAAAAAACACCTCTACCCAATCCTACTCATGACAGAAATATTGGACACTTTAAGATCAGCAAAATTCATTACAGAAATTGATTTAAAACTAGCTTATTTACGAACTTCATTAGAAAAAAGTTCAAAATCTATACCAGCATTTACAGTACCTGGAAAGGGATTCCACCGATTTAAAGGATGCCATTTGGTTTAACAAATGCTCCAGCCACTTTCCAGAGACTCATGGACAAAATTATCAGTCCAGACTTGAAACCAAACGTTTTTTGTTATTTAAACGACATTATAATAGTGACTCAAAATTTTGATGACTATTTAAAATACTTAAACGTTGTACTAGATAAAATAAATTATGAAAATTTAACGAACAGTCCGGACAAATGTGAATTCAGCTGGTCAGAAATTAATATTTCGGCTTTAAAGTTAACAATAAAGTATTACAAAAAGATGATGAAAAAATGGACCCAATATTAGAATTCCCTGAACCTAAAAATCTTAAACAATTTCAGCTCATAATAGGGATATCAAGTTAGTATAGAAAATTTATCCCACACTTTGCCGAAACAATAGAACCGATGAAGAGATTACTTAAAAAGGATAAACAATGGGATCGGGGATTAGAACAAATAAGGCTTTCGAAAAAATTAAAGACTTATTGACATCAGAACCAATATTAACCTGTCCAGATTTTACCTAACTCTTTGAACTCGAACCCCATGCGAGTAATACGGGATTAGGAGCCGTACTTACTCAAACAATTGACGGCGTAAATTACATAAGAGCATGCGCGAGCAGAAGCCTAAACGGGGCAGAATCTCGATACTTGGCATCCGAAAAAGATTGCCTAGCGGTAGTTTGGGCCATCAGAAAATTTAAGCCGTATCTATAAGGTTATAGTTTTAAAGTAATCACGGATCACTTAGCGTTAAAGTGGCTCCATAACCTAAAAAACCCCACTGGCCGATTAGCCAGGTGGGTACTGGAACTTCTTTAATCTGACTACGAAGTCATATACCAAAAAGGGAGTTAAAATATCGTCCCTGCTGCACTCTCGAGATCAGAAGAACCAATACAAAATATAGCATTCGCGTTAGCATGTAGCATAGAAAAACCGAAAGCAGACATAAGCGACAAAACAGACGACTGGTGCTGTACTAAATTCAGAAAAGTATCAAAAAGACCACAAGAACACCAACAATGGCGAATCAGAGATTCGCAACTCCATGTTTACGGAAACTGAGCCATTAAAATCTATTCTTCTGCCAGACTGTAACCCATAAAAACTCGTCGTTAGGTTCCGAAAAAATGCAAGCGAGAATTTCTGAGCAGTACTTCTGGCAAGGGACGTGTTGGGAAATAATCAAATACGTTAAAAATTGTAAAACATGCGAAAGAACCAAACCGAGGAACCAACCGAAATTAGGGCTGGTGAAAAAAGAACCGCAGAAGAACCATGGACCATGATTGCTGCAGATATAATGGGTCATTTACCGATTTCAAAAAAGGGAAAAAACCAGTGTTTACTAGTTTTTGTAGATCTTTTTACAAATGGGTTGAAATAATTCCGATAAGAAAAGCTAACGGAACAACAATAGAGTCAGAATTCCATAAGCGTGTCATTTTTCGTTGGGGAACACCTAGGATTGTCCATACCGACAATGGCATGGAACTTGTTAACAAAACTTTAAGAGAACGTACAGAAAAATTCGGTATCAGGCACACTAAAACGCCTAAATATTACCCCCAAGCCAACCCAACCGAGCGTTACAATAGGACAATTAAACAAATTGTTAAAACCTACCAAGATAGTGATCATGCCACCTGGTATCAACATATAGATGAATTGTAGTTCGCGATAAAGAATAGCAAAAACTCATCAACATAATTTAAACCAGCATTTTTAAACTGAGGTCGCGAACTAGAACTAACCCAGTCACTTCGAAAAAATATTGAAAACGATAGCGAAATAGATGTTCAAAATGTAGATAAATGGACTGATAGACTAAAAAAACTACAAATAAAAAAGAAAGAAATTCAGAAAAATGTAGACAAAGCAAACGAAAGACAAACTAATAGTTACAATTTGAGAAAAAGACCCGTAGAATTTAAAATAGGCGACAGGATTTCAAAAATGGTAACCAAATTATCAAACAAAGCGGATGAAAATGCAGGAAAACTTCAAGACCAGTACGAAGGTCCGCTTATTATCGAAAAGAAAATCTCCCTAACCATGTATGCATTAAAAATGTTAAAGAAAAACGCATCGGTGAATGGAATATAAACGAATTTAATTAGAAATCATAAATACAAGTGATGTCACTTAGGTATATCAAAAACTGAAAATTCAAACTAGAATATTTAAACTCAAATATGACATAATGGCAAGAGATCCATGGCATTAGGATGACAAAATGACTCATAACTCAATACTCCGAAACTCAAACAATCAAAATACCAAATTTACACTTTAGAATTTATGACAAATTAGACAGCACGGATTTTTTACCTTCCAAAATATGGACTCGACAAGTAAGTGCTCTTACTTTCACAACTTCATCTTCGAGCGAACGATGACAGATCACCTACGAGACTGCCAAGCTATTAAATGGCTTCGTCTAAGATTGACTGGGGTAGGGGCCCCGTAGTAAGGGACGTGCCAATCGGGCAGCTGACTTCGGATTGGTCGAGCGAGAAGAGAGAGAAACTTCGTTTCCAAATGAAGATTCTATGCAAAAATTTCCTACAGCTTGGCGCTTCGGTATGCGAATAATGTTTGTTGACACCTTGAAGTAGTTACGCACCCTGTAGTGAGGGTTGCGCCAAACGTTGCGCAAAATGGATTGGTCGAGCGAGAAGAGAACGATATTTTCGGTCCAACAACAGATACTGTACAGTTATTGAAATTTGCTATAGTTTCACGCTTCGGTACCTTCGATATACTTAATGTTTGTCGTGTTTGTTGCCGTTTAAATACACCGCGCCTTCTACCGCTGGCTCTATCTTCCGTTCCAACTCCCCCCTTCACATAGCCTTTGGCGCGTCCCTGAATACAGGGTACCCAGGCTGGGGTACCCCAAAAAGAGTTAAAGTACCACCCACACGGCCACGTGAGAAGACTTCTCAGGAATACCACCAACAGTGAGAGCCAATCAACACAAGAAGAGGGAGCTGTGAGTGGAAAAGAGCCGAAAGGAGAAGGAGCCGTCGGGGGTGAGACGATCCAACCATTCAAACCGAAAGAAAGTTACGGTAAAGGCTAGGGAATGCAAGAAAAACAAAAACCAAAACCAGAGAAAAACATTAACTACCAACTCAACGAAAAAATATTGAAACTACCCTTAGAGTTTGAACCGAAATCTTATCAGCAAAGCATTAACTTACATAGAGAATTCGAAGAAAGACTAACGGAACTTAAAAGAGAAGAAGAAGAAGCCTAAAAAATACGAGAGATAATAAGAGAACAAGAGCGAGATCAATCCTGAGCAGCTACACTACGGGTAATAAAAGAAACGAGGTAAAACACATGGAAGAAATAAATAGAAAAGAGGAAGAAAAGGGGAAAGAACAAAGAATCATCGAGGAAGAATGGCAAACTGAGAAAGAAAAGAGGAAACAAGAAGTTCGAGCCTTCATCCTGAGACAAAAAAAATAACAATGTAAAAAGATTAAAAACTAACACTATACATTAAACCAGACAACACACGTTAACAAGCTAATTTTAATACTAAATAAAAAATTATCAAACTTGTTATTTTCTAATTATAATAAAAATGATAAACAAAAATATATAAAAAAATTTATCCCTACCAAGAGATAATAAATAACGTAATCATAGAAACCCCGTATTGACCTCAAGGCAAATCTAGAGAATTTTATATGCCAATTTTGTAACAAACTAATACCGAAACAAATTTACATCATTCATGACTCCTTTTGCAACGGCAGACCGTTCAGATACAGGCAGAATCACTCAACCCTAAACGTTGAATAAAAAACATTTATACAAGGGGGCTGCGAATTAATTAACAGGAAAATTCAAAACATACTGGAAATTAACATAACAAAAATGAATCATGAAAGGAAAACAAACAATCACACTTGGGAACTAGACATACACGTGGACTCCCAAACAATACAAGAACTCGACAAAGAACTGAAACCAAATTTCAGGCATATACCCCAACCCCCGCGGAAGAGGGGTGTGTAACAGAATAGTTACAACAAATTCAGCTCGGAGTGACCCTGCACGTAATGGGTGCTGGGCCGCGCCGAATCATGACGGAATCCCCCGAGGGTTCCCGAAGGCCTGATGACACGTTTTGCCGTCGTCGGAACGTTCAGTGTTCGCTAGTACGCCCCGCTCCCCAATGCTTTTCGCAAAGGCCCTAAGTGTATTTAGTGTTCTCTGACGCTCTCTGCTGTACTGCATCCTGGGGAAACTGTCATGGATTGTCGCCCTCGATCCTCGTGGTTCTTATGGACAACCACCCTGCAGCTTGGGATTTGACCAAAACGACCAACGGCTCGTCACAGCCAACGGTTGGACCTTAAATTCCAATACTAAACTAAATATTCCAAACTAAATAAATTTCAATAAAAAATTCCATTTCCTAAAACAAAAAAATAAGATTTTTTCGTGTACAGAAGCACGGTGATAAGAAAAATCGGCCTGAGCGCGCGCTGATTTTCCCCATGGTGCTGGTGGTTTCTGGATACATGCCAGTTGGCACTGTTAATTATTTTTAAATCGTTAGGTCCCTTTCTACAATTTTTGAAAAAGTTTTTTTATATTTTCGAAAGCCCGGTTGGTTGCGACACTGCGTGAATAAAACTGCCAGTGACTCTCTTCAAGTTGTTCATCTATTAATAAGAATTTGTGACTTTTTTGCACCATAAATTTTGTATATCGAATTTGCCAAATAAACACTTTTACTTTGTCGTTAAATTTATTTATAAATGTTTCAAACATTATTGATAAAAGAGAACATTTCGGTTGTCAATTATTTTCAGTATTGCGAACTAATTTTGTTCTTAATGTTTTGCTTCAATACTATAATTCCTGAACTTTTTTACATTTTCAAAGAGATTAGTGAAAACAAATTATGGGAAAATCTATTTTTGAAAAATTAGAACCAAACTTTCGAAGCTTTATAATAATTTTGAGAATAAATTTTTTTAATTATTTGTTGGAAAATTTAAAATAATTAACATTTAATTTTGCAAGAATAATTTTAGGACAAAAGTTAAAGACGATTTTATTAATTTCTCGGCACTTACACAAAATTTATGTAAACTTAATTTTCCAGTAAACGCCCTGCAAAATTAACTTTTTTTACTAATAAAATATATAAGCACATTGATAAATATTACAAAACGTCTTAAATTATTTTCTCAAAAATTTTAAAAAGAGTGTCAAAGATTTTAAAGGAAAATTTTTCCATAATATATAATTTTAGAATAAATCTGAATGAATTTAAAAGATAATTAGAAGTTTTGAAACCATTAAGAAACAGAAGAAACTTATAAGATATTTTAAGACTTTTGTAAAAATTCAGGATGAAAAAAACTCTTTAGTTTCCTAAAACAATTTCTTTAGACTTTTCAATTTGAAAAATGATCTGTAAGAGAAATTTGAAAAAGATTTCAAAACATAAAAAAATGTGTAAAACAATGCAGATTTATGTTAAATTTTTAAAACCAAAAAAGCCCAGACGTAAACAACGCGAACGTCTGGACACTGACAATTTTCGGAAAAATTAAAAATTGTCGATAAAAAGTGTTGGAAACTAAATACTTATATGGTAAAGTACCACATGCCCTTAATGATAAGACCTTTGAAAGGTTTCAAGGGATTAAATAAATTTTATTAAAATTTTTAGGAAGATTTGGAATATCATAAGACAATTTTTTACATTTTAAGTAACTTTTCAACATTTTAAGAAAAATTCTAATCAGCTAAAAGTATTTTTAAGAATTTAAGAGGTATTGAATAGATTAAAAACATTTTATAACTTGAAAGCATTTCTCAACAATCGTAAAATACTTTTTATTTCTGCTAAACTTCCAATAGCCATAAATATATATTTAAAAGGGCTCGAATTTTTCTAATATTTTGTTAAAGCCTGTAAAATAATTTTTTTTCCTTTAAATATTCTAGATTTTTTTGGCTGATCTAAAAAATGTTTTTAAAAAATTTTCTAATTGTACGCGAATTCCTAGGAAATTTTTGAAGATTTTCACGTCTTCTTTTTACATTTTGTATGATTTTTGAATATTTCAAGAAATATTAGAGTCATCTCAAAATATTTTTTAGGAATTTAGGAGGGTTTTCATAGATTAAAAATATATCAAACTTTGGAAGCATTTTCGAAAATTCATCAAATATTTATTATTTGTTTCAAATTTCTAAAAGTCCTAAATATCTTTTGCGAATGCTCGAATTTCCCGTGTTATTTTGTAAAATTCTATAAAATAGCATATATATTTTTTAAATCCTCTACATTCTATTTTGAAACATCAAAAATATTCACAAATCTTTCCTAATTGTCTCATGAAAATTATAAAATGTATATTTAATTAAAAAAAAAGTCTAATACTTCTTTGCTTATAAGTAATTTCAATATTTGTGTAATTAAAAAAATACTAAAAAAGCATTATTGTGTTACATCAAAATATTCCTTTATTTATTTATATACCGCACTTCATCTTAGAAAAAGTTATTTTTATTTAGAAGACGTCTTTTAATTTTTTTAAATAAAACGAGAAATGTGACGTAACTGTAATGAAGGGGTGGGTGAGGTAAAAGGGTAAAAAGTAACGACACGTAATATATGAACGCTCACTAATAATAGTACTTGTAAATTATACGTTACATGGATTCACTGAGTTCATTCTTTCAGAATCTAATTTCAGCACGAATATAAGTGCTCAGAAATTTTTAACAAACAAATAGTTATAAATAATTGAGTAAATGATAAAAATTAGTACAAAAGTCACAGCGCGCATATAATAGTCTGGTATGTATAGAATCTCAGTTTCTCTCTGCAAAAGCAGCCCTTCCTCGGCACACGATTGCCCGTTTAACCAAACCGCGATTAATTTTAATCTAGAAGCGCCAGGAAATCCCCCCTCCTGCCCGTCTTACTTCGCTTCATAATGAAACCAGGATCAACTGCTTTCACCCTGGGGAGCAACGAGAAGATTCTAGTTTATCCTTATGGTGAAAAGGAAAGTTAAACGGTGGTTCGCGGTTACCTCTTGCAACTGCGAATATGGATTAAACTATAGCCCCTGATATTACTGTACATTTGCTGCAGGGTCCTTTGTAATATGTTTTTCATTGCAATAAATACTTAAATTAAGCCATTTCCCTTTCGGGGTAGGCTACCTGTATATATTGTTTTTATAGCTTGTAGGAGCCATCCATTGACTCCATACTCTTTTAGGACTTCCCAAAGTTTACTTCTATCGACCTTGTCAAAAGCTTTTTCTAGGTCAACAAATGCACAGAAAACTTTTTTCCTACTTTCGAACTTTTTTCTGTTATTTGCCTTAACCTAAATATTTGATCCTTACATGACCTTCCTGGCATAAACCCACTTTGGACTTCCCAAATCTTTGTTTCTGTTGTTTTCATTACCCTACAAATAAGTATTTTTGCATATATTTTACTTATGGTGCTTAATAAGCTAATCCCTCTGTAATTATTGCAGTCGCTTTTATCTTCCTTTCTCTTGTATATTGGGACGATGATCGCTTTTTTCCAATCGTCTGGGACGTCTCCCATCTCGAAACATAAATTTATCAATTCGCACTGTCTATGTGGTATGCACGCGCCACCGTGTTCAAGCATTTCAAGCATGTTGATAAATTCTGTACTGTTTTCTTGTTCGCTTCTCTCTTTGCTTTTTGGACAGCCTGAATTTTGTCATTCCACCAAGCATCATCAGACATTCTTCCTACAACTGCGGTACAACACACTTTGATCGTTCATCTAACAAGGATATCCCGTAACATTGTCCAGGTGCCCTCTATATCTTTGTTTTTTATACGGTCCTCCCATGTTGCCCTACCTATGCTTTCGATTATCTTATTTTGGAAATCTATTCCCACATCCGGTTTCTGTAGGTTCTCAATTTTGATTCGCGTTTCTTTTTCTTTCTTGGTTCTCTTTTTTCTCCATCTTCGACCCAAGTTAATTTTTCAGATCAGAAGGTAATGATCAGTATTGCATTCAGGACCCCTCATGACTCTTGCATCTTTGACCAACTCTCTTAGTCTTTCATCCGCAACAACAAAGTCAATTATACTGCGGCTATTTCCTTTAGACCAGGCGTACATGTGGATCCTTTTATGCCTAAACCAAGTATTTGTAATAAACAGACCCCTTTCTGAGCATAGACCAACTAATTCTTCTCCGTTATAGTTTTTTCTTGGATCCCCAAAATTACCTAATACTTTTCCTGTATCCTGATTTTGGATGTCCACCTAATCGTTCATGTCTCCTAGTAGAATTAATATTCGAAATTTTTAAAATAAATATTCGAAAGGTGGATAGAGAAATTAAACACGAGTCTCAAGATTATTGCAATTCACCGACAGTGAAAAAGATGATAACTGCGAAAATAAATACGGATTCGGCTTACGATACTCTAGACTTGACTGATGAGGTTATATCTAGCGATGTAAAAAAGACACTAGAAATGCCTTAGCCGACTGATACAACTTTTTTCAGCATATCTTTAGAAATGAAAGTATTTTAACGTCCAAATGCAACATGTATTGTATAAAAAACTTTTTGCGCTAATGTTTCGTCTGCCTCCAATTTTAAAAAGTAAAGTAAGTCCTTAAATTGTTGTTTTTTGTTTTTTTGTTGTTTTTTTGGGGGGGGGTTTGTTAATTGTGGTTGATCTTTTCTTTTATGGATTGTTGGAGTTGTTCGTCTGGGTAAGGAATAGTTGAGGGTGCATCCTGACATAATTCTTAAAGTTACCGAGGGGAAGCTAGGTCCGCCAAGGAACAATGAAAACCGCATATGCAGCCTGTAATCCCGGCACAGTATGCAATAGCAATGCCCAGAGAAGTGAAATGTAAACAATTTCTAATACAGCGATCACTGTCCAAGCGCATACGCTGTTAAGAGGCGCTTATTCTTAAGGCAGTAGTCCGACTCCAACCATCTTCGCCGAATATTTTTGGATCTCGGCGTGTTGGTTGTTACCAACATTATGAGAATATACCTCTAAGGTGCCAGTTGTACCTATCGCACAGTAAATGGCGTCCTTCTTTGTTATGGGAAATTGATTCTAACCCACTCTACGATTTAGCAGCCTCCCTAGCAGGCCACAGAAGAAAATACGGTTAGACTAGTGTGGGCGTAGCGATCTTCCTAAAGTCATCAGTTAGATGCACAGATTCGAAGCACTTTGCTGGTATGTTATATACGTGTATGTGTGTATTCATAAGTCGAAATGGTGCATCGACCACCGAGCAAGAGTACCCCGTAGGTGCCTCAAGCGCAGAGAGATAGCTGGCTCATTTTCGAGTCTCCTCAAAATCGACTTAGATCCCCGAAGCTAGCACCTTCGACGTGGAACCTACACCTTGGTACGTAACCAGCATCCTTTAAGAGAGCCTACGGCTTAAATTGGGTTCCGAACCACCGAAACTCTAGCTCAAGTACATAGAAAAATTGCCATTCGTACTGGCTCAGGTATCCAACCCCAGTTCTGCTGCACGGACGCCTTACGCGCTATGATAGTTAATCGCAAAATATTTTTCCCGCAAGAAGTTGGTAGTTGGTAGTGTTTAGAATGCTAGAGGGGTGAACAATCTTAAAGAGTAAGTCGGCTGATTATGAACGAGCGAACAGAACAGCATGCCAGAGGGTAAACATTTCATCTCTGCGATTATTGTGGTTTAGGATGAAAGTGGGAATCAGAAGACCGTGCATCATCGCATGTTATGCACCAGTTGATTGTGAAAGAAGTAATGTAAAATACGCCTTCTGGGACACTTTAAATGATACTATAGGCACTGTTGTTCATGGAGAAAAAATCATTCTACTAGGAGATATGAATGGATAGACTGATTCTCACGCGAGGGTACGGAAAGGGTGCGAGGTGATTTTTGACGTCCAAAAAAAAAATTGTAACGCAGAAATATTCGATACCTTATTCTTAGGAAAAGCATTGCTTATTACGTATAATTGGTTTAGACATAGCATTATCGGCCTGTACATCTAGTGACGAGGCGACAGGCACAGTATGTTTGACCTTTTTCATTTCAGATGAGATATTGAGAGAAGTCGTAAGAGAAGATAGAGAAGAAAGAAAATAAAAATTACGAAGAAAACGCGAATCCAGATTAAAAATTACAGGAACTGGAAGTATAAATAGAATTTCGGAATAAGATATACGAACGCATGGATAGAGCATCATGGGCGGAGCTAATACGCAATGAACGTTGGCAATGCTCCAGGATGACCATTGCAGACCTTTGCGATGACAAGAGCATTAGAAAAAGAAATGATTATAGGGACCAAAACAAGAAAGGAAAAATGCTAGTTAAAGAAAGCAGGGATAAAATGAAAGCGGAACAAGAGAAGTAGATATAATATAATAGTATATGATGCTGTCGAAGTATCGAAGTAAGTAATGACCGTAGGAATCATTAAAAGAAATTATGGGAACATTGAGGTATAAAGTAGCACAACTGCAACATAGAAGACGATAGTCGGAAAACACGTTTAACATGGTACAAGAGAAGTATGTAAAGTGGACACTGGTTTTGGCAAGGAGTATTAAATACTTCTAGATATGTGTTTTGTATTTGTCATTTTCTACTAAATTCTAACATCACATCGTGTAATTTAAATTTTTTCTTAAAAACACTGTGGCAGTTTAATTTTAAATGGTATCAGATACTGTTTGTTATTGATACTCAGAAAACTGCTTAACAAGGACAAAATATGTACAATATCCAACATAATATTAGCTTAAATTTTAATTAATTAAAGTAATCAGGATGGAAAGGTGATGGGAAAACCTCCAGCCTGCCTGAATATCTTCCTAATCGCTACTTTTAACTTTTTAATTGATGTCCTTCTTGATCTATTCATAACTTGTATGTCCTTTTTTCTTACAGAAGCCGTCTTGAAACTGTGGGATTACCTTTTCAACATGTGTTTGCATCCTAACAAGTGTTATTGTCTCCAATATTTTTCCCATGATGTTTAGTAGGATGATGGGTCTATAAGATTCTGGCTTGGTTGGATCTTTCCCTTTTTTGTGTAGAAATGTACAATAGCCAAGTTTCCATCTTTCTGAAAAGTATCCAGTTTGTTGACAGCAGTTATAAATTTGTACTAGTCTGTTCTTCGTGAGTAGACCGATGTTTTTGAGTTGTTTGATCATGATAACGTCTGGGCCTGAGGCCTTATTGTTCTTGCAGATTCTCATGATTTTAGTGACCTCGGCGTAACTTTCTTCGATAATTCTCATTTCATTCCAAAGTTTGTATCTATTGCTCTTCCTTCCAGGCATCTAGTTGTTTTTTTTTTCTTTAACTTAACTGTTTTTGTATCCAATTTTTATTTTCCTCGAAATAATTCTGGCATTCAAACGTCGTAGCTTGTTTTATTCTTAGATTGCTAACTAGATTTCTGTTGAGAGAGAGTCAGTTTCATTGTTCATTTCTTGTAGTGGTGCAAGGGTGTCTAGGACTTAAGTGATTGTTCTTCTTGATGTTCTGTCGTTCTTTTACATTCGTCGTTGCTTTTAATATGCAGGTGTTTAAAGTATTCGCTAATTTCATCCATCATTGAGTTGTACTGCTTATGGTCGAGTTTCTTAAGGTTCCTTTTAAAAATACTAATTTTGTCTGTATTAATGTCGAGTTTGAGCAACCATGGCTCGGCGCATCACCAGAGAGTTGAGCCTCGAAATATAGCTTCATTCCAAATTTTTCCTGTGATGTTGATTGTGTTTGAACCGAGGATGGGATGTCTGGGGTTGAAATCACCTATGATTATGGTGTTTGGCTTAGTTTTTAGGTGCTCCAGCATTTTCTCTGCCTTTTTTTCTCCCTCTGGTTGGAATGTAGACTGCATACAGGTCAATTTTGTTATTATTCTCTAGAAATAAAGTAATGCCAATTTCCTCAATATGCTCCTCAAATTTGTAGTTTCCTAATTTTTGTGAGATTCTGCCGTTCCATTTAATATGATTAGCTATGTACACATTTGTACCTAAGTATCTATCAATTTTTACCGATAATTTTATAAAACCTTAAATATTATTCTTTGCTTTAGATCGGACTTCATTGAGGATGACGATGTCAGTTCTGTTTGTTGCAATCAGTTGCATCGACTCTGGCTTACGCCTGTGTAGGCCGTTTATATTTAAATGTAATGTATTAAGGCCTGACATTGTGAATTATTCTTAGGACCTTATGTATTGCTGTCAATTCGTTGTTATAACTTTTTTTAGGAACTGCTAGATTCTTTTAAATTTCACAAATGAGATCCAGAGTTTCGTCGCTTGCGTCATTTTTGTTTACTATTTCGTCTACTGCCTCTAGAATTATATCAGTTATCGTTCTATAATTCACGTTGGCTCCTTGTTGTTTATTCCTTCTGAAGTTTTCTCTCCTCTGCTTAGATTTCTCAATTTCCTTGAAAAAGAATGGACACGCTGCCTTGTTTGCACCATGGCCTTCTTGGGAGCAGTTGATACACACCTCCACGCTGACTCCTTCGCTGTTTATTTTTGTTGTTGTTGGCTCAACCTTGAATCTGCCACAGTGCGCCTTGATATATCCAAAGTTGTAACCGTTTTTCCATTGGGTGACCGCATTATCTTTTGTTTTATAATTAACGACCTTAACCCTTTGGTTAAAATGCTGTGATACCTTTGAGATTTTATTTCACTAATAATTTCATTTTTGTCAAGACCCATCGAATGAAAAAATTTGATAAAGAATTTCTTAGTTTTTCTACTCTCGCATTTAATTCCGTGGGCAAAAAGTTCTATTCCTTCGTTGGTCAGAGTACTGATTATCTTTTTATGCTTCTCTGCGCTGTCAGCTTTTATGAACGCTCGTCCTGATGTTTTTTTAAATATAATCAGGGCATTGAGCGACTGGGCCAATAATATTAGTTTTCTGCTTCCCTCCTCTGTGTTGACAAGATTTTCGTTAATTATTATCACTGGAGGTGGGGAGTGCTTCCTTGTGCTGAAAACCTCCTGCTGTCTTTCTGTCGTCTGCCGTTGATTTTCTATCTGTATGCGCTCAATGTTAGGCTCATCTGGCTGTAACAAATGTCCAACCGCATCACCGCTTCTGCCGCCTGGCACTACGGTTTCTCAAAGGTTCTCGAATTTGTTGGAGAGTTCCACTCCGTCCGATCCGTCATTATCGCTCGCTTTCTGCTTTTTGAGATTCAGAACAAATTCACTCTCTGATTCATAACCAGAAACGATCATGTTTCTTTTTCTCCCTAGAATCACTTGTCTTACCTTGAACTTAGATTTTCCTTGGGGCACGCAAGCAGATCTGAATGGCTGCATCTCAGTGGCTTCACTGCACTTACACTTAACGTCTTTCCACTGAGTAAACTCACTTTGTGGAACTCCCTTTACAGCATTAGTAAGTAGATTTGATAAGAATCAAATCAATCTTTTTTTCGAGCGTAGTGATATACACCAGTGTATATCAGTGTATGTAGTGTATACACCAGTGAATATAGTGATATAGTGGTATACACCATTTTCGAGATCTAGCAAAACCTAATTCCTCCCACTCTCAGACTCCCTCCATCATCCTTGGGGTCCAGGTTAAAATTCTTAAGTTACTTAACCTAGAAATAAAAATAAAATCGGGCATTTCATAAAGTTACCAGGTCACAGAACCGTGAGAAATATATTTACGAACTTTCATTCCGTGAATATTATTAATATGGAGTGAAATTAATGATCACTCAATGCTCAATTCACTTGCACCATTGGCGTTAGACTTTGTGATGATACGTGACGTATTGTCACGACGTTAATGACACTAACTTTTGCTGTAGCGAATTTAATGCGGACAATCTAAAATTATACAAATTTACAGCAAACTTAAATTTAACGATTAAAATATCGTTAGAAAGTATCCAGAAACTCCTTAAACTGAAGTCAAAGTTTAGTTACTAAAAGTTCCCATGAGACTTTCACTCCTCGTGACTACAATATAACAATGTCTCTTGGGCATGTGGATCATTTTATATCTATGAAAATAATGATTTCACTCCTTTGAATCATTCAACTTATCCATTTTTTCACGTTCAAGAAAAATTATTTGACCCTAACTATTATTTTGATTTATCACTCAAAAATCAGTATGAGATTCTTGAGATTCACAGGCGAACAAGTAATAGATATTAAGGAAATAAAAAAAAAATTCACTAAAGTAAACTCGTGATATACTAATAAAAATGTTTGTGCTCAATCCCAACCACGCCGCCACATTCACCGCAAATAAGCCAAAAAACTCGCACAATAGTTTACTTTAAAAAGTTTAAGGTTATGTATTATTTTAATTATTCATTACACGTACACATTCTTAAAGATATATTTGAATTTTTTCCTTAATCTACATCAAAAAGTAATTTTTTCCGTGATATACCGCTGTGTTAGTGTAACGTGTATAGGCGATTAACTGTGAATTTTCTAAAAGCTAATACACTTAGGATACTTAATGAAGGTACTAGGCAGTCTGATAAGTACCTGAAAATTCTAAGAGATGGCATTCGTATTCACTAATGTGAACCATTTTCGTCGAGCTTGATCCTTCAAATGACGCCTGTCAAAACTTCAGCCATTTATGTTTACGCATTTACAAGTTACAGCACTGAGAAGCGACTAACCTCCGAGTTTTTTTCAATATGGAAAAATCTGAGTTTTGAGTTTTGATCAAACACTACTATCTTCGCAAGAAAACGATATCCGAGAGCAAGGCAAAGCTGTATAAGTATTACCCGGACTCTGCACCTTCGATTGGAACGATTGCATTCAGTTTTGGGCATGAAGAAGCTCTGCGCGCGATGGGTGCCGCGTTTGCTCACAGTGGCCAAAAAACGAATTCGTGTGACAACTTCCCAGCAGAATTTGGCATTATTTTCGCGTAAGCCGACCGAGTTTTTGCGCCGATTCATAACCATGGATGAAACCTG
>NC_046662.1:106691299-106703272 GCF_010883055.1 Belonocnema kinseyi
CATAATATTCGTAGACTATCTTGAAAAAGGTAAAACCATAACCGGAGCATACTATTCATCATTATTGGACCAATTGAAAATCGAAATCGCCGAAAAACGACCACATTTGAAGAAAAAAAACCCGCTTTTTCATCACGACAATGCGCCTGTTCATTCAAGCTTAGTTGCACAAGCAAAATTGCATGAAATCGGCTTCGAATTGGTTCCTCAGCCACCGTATTCACCAGACCTGGCCCTCAGCGACTATTACTTGTTCCCTAACTTGAAGAGATGGCTCACCGGTAAGCGTTTTTACTCAAATGAGGAGCTCATAGCTGAAACTGAGGCGGATTTTGGAGACCTTCCGATCGAGTACTTTTCGGACGGCATCAAAAAGTTAGAAAATCGTTGGATTCGCTGTATCGACCTAAAAGGAGAGTATGTTAAAAAATAAAACCGACTTTGGCCAAAAAAACGTCTCCGTGTTTCATTTTTCAGGGACTTATTAGACTGCCTAGTATAGATAGATATCATTTTTGCATTCTCGTCAAGAGAAGGTATTAGATATGTGTAACATTTGACCCCCCCCCCCCTTTTTTTCCAAATGCCCATGTTTTGAGACCTCCTGATTTCGAAAAACAGGCTTTTTACGAATGTTATCTGTGTCTGTGTGTGGCTGTAGATTTTTAGTTTGTTAGCACGATAACTTTCGAAAGAATTGACGAATTTGATTGGCCTTTAGTATAGTCTTTTAGTGTCTTAAAATAAAGGTCAAGTTTGTTAGCCAGTAATTTGGTATAAAAATTCAAAAAGTGAGCGTATTTTGAAAACTCTTGAGAGATTATTATAAAAACTTTTTGAATTTTCTTGAAAAATCTATAATTCAAATTTTGACAGCATAAAAAAATAATGAAAAACCAAAAATTACATTTTGCGGTTAAACTGTGCAAATAGGTGGAAAGATGACTGAATAAAAATTGTGCATTTTAAAAAGATCTATAAATTTGTTTCAAAGAACTTTTTGATAGTATGTGTATTTTCTGTTTTAATTGTGAAAAACTATATTAACAATACAAAATCAGCCCGCTGCGTAGGCCCATTCTCATGACAACTTATGGTTTTTAATTTTTTTATTCGTCTCTTGTGTGGGTTTTCAAACAATTTTCCTTTTTTTTAATGTTTTAAATGCTATTTTTCAAAAAATAAAACAAAAAACAGAAGCATCAAAATATAATTCGTGGAAAATTAATTGTTTTGCTATCTAATTAACCTTGTTGGTTGAAAAATCATTTCGCTGATTGAACATTTCTTTAAAAATGCCAAATTTTTGTTGAAAATTCATTTATTTGATTAAAAATGATTTTTTTTAATGAAAAATAAATTTTTTAATTACAAATAAATTTTAATAACAAATTTAAATATTGCATTGCTTAGGGAAAATGCACATTTTTGACAGCAATTCATCTTTTTTACATTCTCATTATTTATGATTGAGAAAGTATTAGAATTGTCGGAAATTTGACATTACAATTTTTCAATGGATCTCTGTCTGTCCGGCCGTCCGTCCGTGAACACGATAACTCTCAAAAAATGAACGGATCTAATCCATCTTTGTCACACTTTTTTTGGGTCCTAAAAGAAAGTACGAGTTCGTTAACCAGCCATTTTTTTATAAAAATTCAAAAAGTGAACGCATTTTGAGAATATTTGTGACCACTTTTTTCTGAATTTGAAAATGCTATGCACGGATATTTATAGTATTAAAAAGAACAAAAAATTTATCGTCATCACTTTTTTGGATAAAAAGAAAATTATCAGAGTTATAGCATTTTCAAATTTTTTTTAATTAACCGAAAATCAAAAATGTAAGCCAAAAAATCCACGATATGAAAAAATTCAAGGGAAGAAAAACATTTTTTTTAAAGCCCTAACAGATTATCATAACAATTTTTTGTATTTTCTTGAAAAATCATAAACTCAAATTTTGATTGCACAAAAAATAATGAAAAATCAAAAATTACATTTTGTGGTCAAACTATGTAGGGTACGAAAAAAGATGAATTGACCAAAATTGTTATCCTAAAACAGATCTACAATTTCGTTAAGAATCACTTCTTAATAGGATGCATGCTTTTTGTTTTATTTGTGAAAAATAACATTAAAAATTAGAAGAATAAAATAAAAATGTGTGGAAAAACGACGAAAGTTACGAGAAAAAAGGATGAACAAAACCTGTTTACAAATGTCTGTCAAAAATCGAGCGCGCAGCGCGAGTGTCACAATGAGAATGTGTACCTCAAAGCCTACAGAGCTTTGAGAAACTTTATCTTCGACTATACTTAATTAGGTAGATAATTCATAATATGAAGACACATAAAAATACTGTCATTTAAAAGAGATGTTTTTAATAAAGTTCAATTAAATCATTTCAAACGAAAATCACAAATATCCGAGCGCGAAGCGCGAGGTGCAATTATGTCCGAGCGCGAAGCGCTAGGTAACCCATTATCGAGCCCGAAGCAGGTTTTTTCTACACGCTTTCAGACGCAGTTTGGACAGCATTCTAAAAGTATTTTCTTAGTAGTAATCAAAGCATTTACAATATGTGATGTTGTGATAACTTCTCAGCTTATTTGAAGAGCTTTATCAATTAACACTACAGAACAAGAAAAATGTATCAGAGAAGCAGCTACTTCTGTCACCAGTTTCAAGGTCCTTTCTACGCTTTGCGTGTGACATGACAATCTCGAAAACTGAGATCATAAATTTTGATCTTGGCCGATAACAAGCTTTTCTAACTGCTCATTAGAAATATTCATGAGCAAGTGTGTTTCCGCGAATTTTACAGCTGTCCAGTCAATCATGTCAAAATACTCAGCAGCTTCAAAATTTATTTTAGGAATCTTGAAAAATCGAATTCCAGGATTTTCGGCCTCTCCAGTTTTTTTGACGTCCTTCCCCTCTCTTTTTTGACTTGCTTTTTTTTCTGATAGATTTTTTCGACCAGTTTTTCTTGTCTCGCAACCTGAATTTTACTGTATACCAACTGTCTGATGTGCTGTCTTTCATCTGTCAACATGCTCAAAAGCGGATTTTCAGGATGAGCATAGTACGCGTTGTGTTCAATGACGTGATCAATGACAGATTTCAATTCGTTAGATAGATATCTAGACAGAACGATCATTTTATGAACATGTCGAGCTCCGTCTGTTATAAATGGTCTAGTTTTTATGGCGAACCATATTGGAACGTATACTTTGACAAGGACCGTCACCAGGGTGATAAAGTTTGCAGAAGGTTTTGGATTGGATATAAAATCACATAAGACTCTATTACATGTTGTTAACCAGCGTGAGTGATTGATATTTCCAGGTTCCATTTCAGACAAATCCTCAGGACAATCGCCACTTATGAGAGCATTGGCGATTCGGTACATATGTTTTTGATCGATACTTAGAACCTTCTCATCAACGTCTGGTATTTCAGAGTTGATTCTTTGAAATCTTATAACAGGACGTTTTGCACGAGTTGCGCTATCACAGACTATTGCACGCATAAGATCACACCTGATAATTTTGTCATCAAGGCAGCCAATGATACTATCCGCAATTTAGCGAGCTGTGCCCACCGTTGATGTTATTTGACCAAGATAGTCATCACCTGGCTGTTTGATAAGAGAAATATTCTCCTTTTTTAATTTTCTCCGGTGAAATTTGTCACCTATCTTCTCTTGGCTTAAAGTATCATCTTTGTGACATCGACGTACAGTCCACGTACTTCAATCCCAATAGACTTCTCTTGAAGCTTATCTCTGCAATTTTCCTTCTCTCGGCTCAACTTATTTTTATCGATGATGTCGGTAGAGTTTCGTGATGTGACAATGCCATAATCTCTTAAAACTGATGTTGCTAAAGCTGCAGCCACTCTATCTGGAATATTGTAGCGACCAACTATTTCTGCAGTACGATTCAATGACTGTCTATTCTGGGGTTTCCGAATTATTCTGGCTTCTTTTTTAGGAGGCTCATATTCATCTGAAGAACTGATAAATTGTCTCTTCTTCAATTTTGTTGTATACGATTGCTCATTCGAACTTATAACCATTTTCCGAATACTTCTTTGGTCCTTAAGAACATTTCTCTCGTTGAATGGGAATTTTTTGAGTTTCTGCATGTGCATTCTGAAAATTCTGAACACTTACAAGCTGATATGTCGAAAAGCGTTTTCATAAATTTTTAGAATTTTTCCAGTCGGTTTTGATCAGAATCATTATTCTTGCTTTTCTGTGTATGAAAGTTCTTCATCAGGCTTTTGTATTTATGGTGGAATTTTTTAATTTTATTTATTGTTCCCTTTCTCGAAATAGGGGGTATGGAGGCGATTTTTCAGAGATCGATAAACTCGATCGCAAGATCATTCATTACATCGGTAGAAGAAGCAACAAAACCATCATTCTCGAATGTCTTTTTATGATATTTTTCGAGATAAGCTTTATGTACTTCCTCGTACGTTGGAAAAACGCGGAGGCTTAATTCCTGAGACCCTCCGAATAACGGAAATTCGGTATTTTTACGTGTATGCATTTTCTTGATTTAAACCATTTCGAACGAGTATTTTCTATCTCAATGGCAAACAAGGAATAGAATATGCTACTGAAAATCGGTTTTCGATAACGCTGCTCGAGGGAAAGTGATTTGTCAAGGAGAAAAACTCAGTGTGTAGCCCGTTCAGCGTTCGCTGCAGGCTGCGTTGGAACTGCGGGACGTGCGCGTACGTGGATGAGCACGCATATACTTCAATTGTTTTCACTCAATAAACTACTATTTCGTCTGAACGAGGAATTATACGTGCCCCAGGCCCCATGAGGCGAAGGGCCCCTGACCCTAGAAAATTAATAAAGTTTACAGCAAAATTCGGATTTTCTCTGCGTTTAAGAGGGCCCTTCGAGGTCTATCCCCAGTCCACGAAAAACGTTAATTCGGCGCTGCTGCGCCTGAAACTAAAAACTTTCAATCTAGTCGAATATTTTTCGGCATTTTTGCCGGTTTCTAGGTTTTTTTCTCGTAAACTATCAATCTGATCGAAAAATAGTCGACATAAGAAAAATGTGTTTCATCAAGATATTCAATGTTTTTAAACACTTTTGTCTCTACGCTTTAGTCTTCACGTTTTGAAATTGGAAACGGGGAAAAATTAAGAAAGTTAATTGAGCAAACTAAAGCTTGGGGCGGAGAAATAAGGGGGGGGGGGGTTAAAGATTAAAATTCTCGTTGTATGTAAAAAATAAAAGCATTTGAAAGAATTAAAATGAATTGAGTCTTGTCCGTCTTTAAAGGAAGCGTTACAATGGTTATATATCGTCTGAATAATACTGAATCCAGTTAATGAAAAGTTATTTGGAGCAATATTATTGTGAAAAAAATAACTCACAAAGACTAATTTTTTTCCATCACTCCTAAAATTGGATCCAGTTTCTCCAAAAAATGTTTTCCACTATGTAGAAAAAATTAAAAGTAAAATTTATTTTTAAACATATTTTGTAATAACACCAATTTGCAAGCATATTGTGCATAGAAATTAGTTAAACAAAATTCTAAAGTATTTATAGCTTGACATTTTACCAAAGGATATAAATTTTTCTATTCATCATATTATTTTTAACAAATTTTCTAACATTTTCCAGAAAATTTCAGAATAAAAATGGGCGTATATTATTTAAAAAAAAATAGAATAGAAACAGTAAAAAATATTTCTATACTTTATACAAATAAAACAAACTAAAAAAAAACTAAGAAAAAAATATTTCTACATGAATTTCATAGCGCAAAGGTTTTTTTTTTCATCATAAAATTTTACGAAGTTTCTCTGAAACATTTTTCTTGTTCTGTAGTGTTAATTGAGCAACCTCTTCAAATAAGCTGAAAAGTTATCACAAAATCACGTATTCTATATCCTTTGATTATCACTAAGAAAATACCTGTAGAATGTTGTCCAAATTTTTTCTAAAAGCGTGTAGATAAAAGTGATATATATCTATTTCTTCATTAGCGTATTAGCTTCTAGAAAATTCAAAGTTGATCGCCTGTATATGTTACACTTACACAGTGGCATATAACAGAAACACGATTTTTTGATGCAGATTCAAGGAAAAAATTCAAATATATCCTTAAAAATGTGTACGCGACATGAATAATTGAAATAATACGTAACCTTAAACTTTTTAAAGTAAACAATTGTGCGAGATTTTTGCCTTTGTTGTGGTGAATGTGGCGTTGTGGTTGAGATTGAATGGAAACATTTTTATTAGTATATCACGAGTTTATATCAGTGGAAATGTTTTTTGATTAGCTCTTCATCTACTACTGGTTCACCTATGAATCTCTGGGATCTTATACTGGTTTCTAAGTGATAAATCAAAATACTATTTAGTTTCAAATAATTGTTCTTGAACGTGAAAAATGTAATAAGTTGAATAATTCAAATGAGTGAAATAAGTATTGTCATCAATATAAAATGATCGACATGTCCAAGCGATAGTATGCTATTGTAGTCACGGGTAGTAAAACTGTCATAGGAACTTCAGGTATCCAAACCTTGACTTCAGTTTAAGGAGTTTCTGGATCCTTTCTAGTGACATTTTGATCGTTAAATTTAAGTTTGTAGTAAATTTTCATATTTTTAAATTGTCCGTACTAAAAATATGTGACAGCAAAAGTTAGTGTCATTAACGTCTTGACAATACGTTACGTATCATCACAAAGGACAACGCCAATGATGCGAGTGAATTGAGTATTGAGTGATCACGAATTTCATTCCGTATTAATTATATTCACGGAATGAATGTTCGTAAATATATTTCTTACGGTTCTGCCACCTAATAACTTTATTAAATTCTCAATTTTATTTTTATTTCCATGTTAAGTAACTTGTGGAAATTAGCCTAGACCCCAAGCGGATGGTGGGAGGGTGAGAATGGGAGGAATAAGGTTCTGCTAGATGTCACAATGGTGTATTATACATATATATCTTACTTCAGTGACAGTATTCTCTGATTTTATCAATGTCTGCTATTTGCTATTTCGATTTCACTGATTCAGCGATTTAGAGAGCAGAAGAATACAGATCTTTCCTCTTCTTTTACGCCCTCTCAAGTAATATCAATCCCTACTATCCCTTTTCCTTTTTAGTTTAGTGATATCTGAAATTGTACTGAAAATAGATTTGCATGCTTTTTCCGCACCACCATAGAGGTAAAAAAAATAATAAGGCACGTTTTTTTTAGTGGTATCGTCAGTAGGCATAATCGACGTGTGAATACTATACAATAATATACTAAACAATAATGTACAATACTTTACTATACAATTCTATACAATGTCAAAGTAATTCAAATAAGAATTTTGTCCATATAAATCTTTAAAGCGTGAAGCATATAAAGACTTACTTTTGGAGTCTGCCATAATAACGCTATACTAGTTCAACAAAGGTCAATCTCGAAAGTTCTTTGGTCTGATACTTTTTAATTTCATTGAAATTAAACAAATGCTTTGCGTTTCAAACCAGAATTCTAAAATCTGTGAGGAAAATGAAAACTGTTACATTTAATCTGCATTTGAAGTTGAATCTTTTTCAAAACTTCAGTGAACTGGAAAATGTTTGGATGCGTTTGATTGAAAGACTGATTAAAATAACGGTGGAAAGATTTACAAGCACAAGCATCTCGAAAATTAAGAATGCGGAAAATGTAAACGGCGGGGCAGAGATGGGCTGGACATTGCTGGACTTACTGCCGTGCTCCGTGTAGTAGAAGGGGAAGGGAAGTGGAAGGGGACGTTCGTTCCCATCAGCCTGTGGCTATCTGTGAATGTCGAGAGCGAAAAGTCGATTGCCCACAGTTGGACCCTTCCGGCTATGAAAATAGAACGGGATCTTGTTTCGAGTTTCTCGAGTACCTCGGAAAACTGTCACCGAACGAGCTTCCCACTCCAGAGAGCTATAGGGCGAGACTCATGACCCGTGGGCCCTTAGCGATAGAAAGAGAAAATCCTGTAGGGGATAGTTCTAGCGACTGCGATTGGTTAAGCGGGGGTGAATAGACGCCCTCTATTTGCTCTGACCCAGCGAATCCGCGGAATGGCAGCAGCCAAGCGCACGGCCAAAGGCAGATTTTTGTCCACTTCTGAATTGTTAACTTCTCTTCTCTTGGAAATTTCAAGTAAAAGGGACTCAAAATTATAAAGATAGAATCTCGCGGGTCGGTCGCGTTCATGATTTTACTGTGCACGGAATTTATAACTAGTTGTTAGTGCGTCACTCTAAAATTAAAATTCATATTTGAACATTCTTGAATAAACAAAGCTAATTTCATTATTATGATGATTTTGCGTAAAGTATTTTTCTTTTTCGCTACAATCCAACTTTTCAGAAGGTCATTTTAAAGGCCGCAATGCACCGATCCCAAACGAACGAAGGACATTTTAGATAGTAGACAATCTCACCGTTGATTTTGAACATTCGCGGTTGCGTGGGCCATCTTGCTTCAGGAGCCGACGTTAAACGACCAGTCATACACCGCTCCACGCGGTCAAGACATGAACCTCCAGTCGTCTGGTAAGCGATTGTCGTTGTTCTGGCCTTTGCATTTTTCGAATGAAAACGGCTTTTATTGTATACTGAGGTTTGTATTAGAGATAATATGGGCCTGGCTGAAATAGGCTGTGGATATCTTTTGCTTGAAAGTGGGACTGGCCCTTGGCCATTTGGATTTTTCTTAAAGCGACGCTATACATTGACGTCATGAAGATGTCATTTCAAGAGAGTGTGTTTAGAACATCTTCTTTCTGTATAGAATTCTTTGTGATATAAATTTGTGGCATTTTTTAAATACTTTCTATAGTTGTCCTAATTACTTTATTGACAGATTTGTATAAAATAATTTTTTTAACTTTCAAAAGATGGATAAACCGAATGATTTAAATGTGTCTTTTGATAAATATAAAATTTTTTACAAATTAAAGAAAAAATTATTTTTCCTATGCTTCAAAAAATTGTAAAATTATCGAGATTTGTAACGCTTTTCGTATTATCTCTACGTCTTTCCTAAGTAGACAAAAAATTACAAATAAATAGTCTTCGCCGGTCGGAAACTTTCTCTCCCGTTTTCTCCCATTAAACAGGTTCATGAGATGTTCGATGTTCATTTAAGAAACCTAGGCGACTGGATACCATATTCCTAATATTTTTTGTTTATGTTTTTTGAAAGTTATGGATTTGTTATTGAATGCAAAAACAATTTTTATTTACGGTAAAGGGAATATAAAGTTTCTATGAATAATGTTTATTTATGGATATTTTCTCCACATTTCACGTTTCCATCTAGAACACCTACTCGACTAGATACGATATTCCTAATATATGAGCGGCTGACAATAAAAAGTGGAAATATGCCGTTGATGAGTAAGAAGCAGCTTAGAAAAGTGCCTAAAAATGGATATAATTTCACGGTTGTAAACAGTAGCAATGGAATTTTGGCTGTAAAAAGTGGAAAATGGTGCTTGGGTCGTAAAAAAGGGGAACAGAAAGACTTGGCTGTACGAAGTGGACAACGTCTCGTGTCGGTGAATCGGCTCTGTCACAAGCTGCAAATACAAGCCTCCTTCAAAGCCGAAAATGCACGAGGACGAACCCGACCTCGCCCAGCTGGAAGATTCGCTTTCAGTGGCTAACTAGCTATTAGAAATTTTTCGGTAAACTGAATTTCCACTGAATTTTGCAGGGCGTCAAGGCCGTCAAGAGAATAAAAGAAAGTTCATGGCAACGTTTCAAACGATTGCTTTGGGATGAATTCTAAGAGAAAATGGAAAAGAGATCACAAAACATTTTTTATTGTTCCCTAAAATTTTTTAAAGTCTGTAAAATATTTTTTAGACTTTTTCAATTTTTCCATATTAGATAATTTTAGAAAAATTCAGGAACATAATTCTTTTAAAGCCTTCTTGTGCAATTTTGTTGCACATGGTTTGTTTAAGTTTATGTTGGTTTAAATAATGTACTCTCAAATTTGAGTAAGTTTAAGAGACGTTCAGGAATTTTAAACGATTAAAAAATAATTAAAAATTGTAAAGATTTTCGAAGAGTTTTGTAAGATTTGACGAAAAAAAATTTAGGTTCCTTGGAATAATTTAGAAGATTTTTAGAAATGAAAAAATGTTTAAATGTAAAAAATATACTTTAGAAGCTGTAAACAAATCTCGAAAGATCATGGTCAAATTTGCTTTACATGCTTGCGAAAATTTGGAAGATTATAAGGCAATTTTTTAACATTTTGAACGATTTTTCCAAATTTTGAAACAAATTTGAGCCAGTTAAAAATATTTTCACGAATTTAAGACGAGTGAAACATATAATAAATATTCAGAAATTTGAAAACATTTCAGAAAATTTATTAAAATATCCTAGAATCTGTTCTGACACATCTGATATATTCAAGAATCTTTTTTCAATTTCTTTTAAAATCTTATAATAATTATATTTATATAATTTAAAAAAACAGACTGGTAATACTTATTTTCTTATTTTTCATTCACAAAATTTAATTTCAACTCGAAATAAAGTGTTTGAAAACTTTCAACAAATAAATATTTATTAGTAATTTCCATGTTATGTCATTAATATCATAATTTATTTTTTATGGTAGTGAAAAAAGTTTTAAATTTGAAGATTGCAAGTAGTACTCAAGTTAAGTAACTTCAATATTTGCATGACTACAAAAATATTTAAAAAGCCTTAATTGTTAAAAAAGTGGTTTCATTTATTTGAATATAACACTTAATCTCAAAACCCCTTTTTTATTTAGGAAGCGTCTGTTATGTTTTCAAATATAATATAAAAATTTGACGTAACGTCGATAAGGGGAGGGCCAAAAAGAAATGTTACGGTCTGTCGCATTGCGCCGATAGGGGAGGGGCATTTTAGTAACTGATGAACATATTTTTATAATATTTTTTGCTTAATTCTGCCGTAGGATAAAACATGGTACAAAAAACCGATGTTAAATTTTGAATACAAATGGTTGCACTCTGTATACATTAATTTAAAAAATGAACAATATTGATACTTTTATCAATTTTCCAATATATTATTTGAAGATGATACGCATTGACTTTTATTTTTACAATGCTTGTAAGTTCTTGGTAATTTTTCTAATTTTACGATATTTTTTACCGTATCTGGCCTTAGGAAATAGATTTCACAAATAAAATGATAAAAGTATCTTCATTACTTAGTCATAAAGGCTATGAAAAGTTGCCGTTAAAATGATACCAAATTTTTTTTAATGTTAACAAACGGTTGTACAGGCCTTAACCTTTCGGACCAGTTAGAGAAATAAATATTTCTTTTATTGCTTTTCAGTATATAATTTTTCCCTAAACATGAAGCAGATTAAAGACACTGGAAAAATAAAAATAACAAATGTAAAAAATTCATTTCAATTGTTTGTTAAAAAAGCCGATACATTTTTTAATAAAATTCTTTTCTACATGCACGTGCATAAAAGGCAGCGTGACTATTGTCACTTGCTATTTAAAAAATTGATACACTTGGAATCATTAATTCAATTGAGTTAAAATTTGAACAAATACTTATTTCAACCTTAATCTGCAACTTTCTCACTGGAGGTTTTCCATTTCTTAAAATTTGCTGGATAAACGAAGCGATTGAAGGTTGTACTTCATGTTTATTACATTCTCTACAACACAAAATTAACAGTTTCTATGTTCATTAAAGTGGATACATGTCTTTTATCTTATAGTGTTGGTTGCGGTCTAGAAATCTAAGTGTCCTGTAGATGTACGAGGCCGCTAACTTGAAATCTTCTTCTGTCACCCAGTCCGTAATTTCGATTACCCGAGGAGCTTCAGTTCTTTCGTCTTCCCATATCAGTTGAGCCAGCTTTAGTAGATCATCGAAATTCCTGTAGATTGCTCCGTTGAT
>NC_046662.1:106703372-106713606 GCF_010883055.1 Belonocnema kinseyi
AGACGATTCTGGAATGTTTCGTCGTTCTCGACTAGAGTGGGGTCATCGAGTTCGCTCACCTGTTTTAGCCTTTCTAGATTGTCCGTGATGTAATTGTGGGTTCTTTTTATTCTCTTTTTTATTTCGGCGTCCGGCATTTCAGCGAGAATGATTTTTGAATATTTTAGGGATAGTGATGTACTATCAGGTGGATGGTCGTTCTCTTCTTCTGGTGTTGGAGAGGGTTCCTCTTTTGCCGCGTTTATTGGGTTCAGTTGTTGGAGAATCTCCTCCAGTATTTTTGGCGATACGTCTTTGTTGTGTATTATCTGTTCGAGGTCTATGTCTATGATGGAGTCTCTTTCTTCTCTTGCTATTGTTCCTGGAGTTTTACTAATTTTCTCCAGTCTTTTTGGGATATTTGTTAGTTTTAGTAATTCTTGCATTGCTTTATATTTTGGATTACTTCGATCTATAGTCACCTCTTCTCGTTTCGTCACGGGAAATGCTCGGCTGAGCGCGTAGGCGTTTGCGTTGTTCTTCTCGGGTTTATAGATAACCTCGGGGTGGTAATCCGTGAGTTTTTTTTGTGAGTCTGAAGAGTCGAGAAGACATATTATCATGTCTTGCCGTCAGTAGCCCTTTTATAGGTTGGTGATCTGTGTAAACTTTAAATTTTTGGCCATATAGGAGGTGACGCTATTGTCTTGTACCCCAGACGATAGCTAAAAGCTCCTTCTCTGTTGTTGAGTAGTTCTTTTCGGCGGGATTCAGACTGCGGCTTACGAAGCTGACAGGGTGTTCTTTTCCGTGCTCATCGAGTTGGCTCAGTACAACGCCTAGTCCTTCGTTGGAAGCATCCGTGCGTAGAATAAATGGTTTTGTTAGGTCTTCGCATTTGTCTGTCCAGATGAAGTCTACATTCTTGCTTTTTAAATGATTCAAGGGGTGAGTTATTTTTGCGAAATTCTTTATGAACTTGCGATAATAAGAAGCCAGTCCCGTGAATCTTTCTATCTCCTTTGCATTCTTTGGTCGTGGGAATTCCAGGACTTTGTCGACATTCTTCTTCAGCGGTTTGATGCCTTCAGGTCCTACGCAGTGCCCAAGATATTCTAGTTCCTGCTCTAGATACTTGCACTTGTCTGGCTGCAGGATAAGTTTTGTTTCCCTCAATCGTTCAAAGACTCTCCTGAGGTTTTTTAGATGTTCTTCCTCTGACTTGCCTATGACGATCAAGTCATCCAGGTAAATGAAGCATATATCTCCTATTAACTCTTGTAACTTGAAGTTCACCATTCTTTGGTACGTCGCAGGTGCATTGATGAGACCCATTGGCATTCGTACCCATTCCCAATGTCCTTTGTGAGTTGAGAAAGCGGTTTTTTCAATGTCTTTTTTTGCCACAGCTACTTGATAAAAGCCGTTGGCCATGTCGAAGCAGGACATATATTTGGCTGAGCCCATCACCAGTCTCCATTTTTGATTCTTGCTGCTGTCCATTTTCTTCTTCACTAACCACACGTTAGCTTGGTAAGGTGAGAAAGATGGCCTGATTAGTCCTTTCTGGAGATATTTCGAAATTTGACTTTCGATTTCCGGTTGAAAGAGAATTTGATGCTTATACAATGGAACGCTGATTGGTTTGTTTGTTGTCAATTTGATGTGGTGTTCCACATCGGATACCAGAGGCATGGGATCTTGGGGTAGGTAAAAGATGTCGTTGAATTCTACGAGGAGGTTTCGCATTTTATTTTGCATCGCTTCCTTAAGGTGTCCCAGAGAGCTCTTGGCCAGCAATTCCTGGATTCTTTCATCTTGTTGCCGTTTGCGTTGTATCGAGAAGATGGGGATTGTAGCTTCGCTCTTGTACCATTCTTCGAGTTGATTTTTTCTTTTCTCTTGATTTTCGTT
Organism: Belonocnema kinseyi; assembly: GCF_010883055.1. NCBI lineage: Eukaryota > Metazoa > Arthropoda > Insecta > Hymenoptera > Cynipidae > Belonocnema > Belonocnema kinseyi. The sequence goes on from NC_046662.1 coordinate 106,705,266, forward strand.
GTTGTTTAGGATTCGAGAAATTAGGCTGTGATTTTTTGCAGGGTTCGCCATTTTTCCTTTGTAATAGTATTGGCTCATGTCGGAGTTGGAAAAGGGTTCCATTTTCATTTCACTTCTTTTTATTTCTAGGTCTTGGTTTCCTACGGCTGCGTTGATCGTCAATAGTCTGGTTTTGTCAGTGCCATTGCTCCGGTAGATTCCTGTTAATATACCTTTTCCATTTATAATAAAATCACCAGCAGGGAGTTCCAAATCCACATGTTTGTCTATTGGTTTGATATGAAAGATCACTGGATTATGGTTTCCATGAAGGGGAATTGATACATGTGGGAGGTTTAGTGTGTTATTAATGAAATTAATTTTTGCATAATTTGCAGTGAGCCAATCACATCCTAAAATTCCGTCCATTTCAGTTGGAAAGTTGTTTTTTGTTACGTGGAATCTATGCGAATTCTTGTTAGATGACAGAGTATATATGCCTAACATCTGATGTATTCTATTCACGATTTCGAACTTTTTCCTTCTGGCCTCTGGGATTTTTTCTGGCTTACAGGTTTGCTTGTCTAGGCATTCTGTTTTCACGAAGGATTCCGGGCTACCTGAGTCTACCAGAAGTCCTCGTCTACATCGGTATCTGTTTCCTGTTCTATCTCCTCCATTTGGTAAGCCCTTTGTGGTGGATCCTTGCTGTTGGAACCGCGGTGTTGAAAATTTTGCCTCCTAGCCTGATTTTGGTTTGCGTAGCATTTTTCCTCTGTGTGTCCAGGCTTGTGACAGTATTTGCATGTTTCCTTTTGCACTTCTGTGGTTTGAGGTAGGTCCATTCTTTTGGGGAAGGCATTCCTTGGTATTGGGCTAGGGTGAGAATTTTTCTTTTGTTGAAATTGGGCCGACTGCCTTGATCGCTCTCGCTCCTTGTCCAAGTAATTTTTTTCCTCCTGAAGAGCTGTCTGATAGGTGTCATTTAATCGTGTAGGTTGTGAATTGGCTACCATGTATTTAATTTCTGTTCGCAGACAGTCGATGAATTTTGTCACTCTTTCTTGCTCCTCCTTTCGCCGTTCTAGATCCTTGAAAGCTGCTGGGCTGTCGTCGATGGCGCGTTGTATTTTCCTGTCCATCTCTTGGTACCTGCCAATGAAGTTTTCTACCCTTTCATGTACCATCTGACACATTTGATCTCTTTCACTGATGAGTTGTGGTAGTGACTTTCCTTTTAATCCGAATTCAATAGCTAAGGTGTCTGTCAGTTTTCTTGCTGTGAAGGGTGGTGCTATTCTCATGGCGATTAGTTGGGCCTCTCCTTTGAGTTTCCTTGAGCGAACTCGCCGTAATGTTTCGGCAACTAAGGCATCCTTCATTTCCTGACTGTCGGACATAGCGTAGATGTCCTCTAGTAATTCTTTGACATCATCTTTGAAGGCTTCTACGTCTTGGGTACCGTCAAATTCAACAAGGTTTATGAGTAGTTGATTAATCATTTTCCTATCATTTAGGGTCAGTCGGTATCGAGCTGGGACGAATGGTTCTGAAGAACTTGTCTTTACGGGTTGTCTTGAGGGATGCGGGTTGATCTTCGATAGGCGTTCCTGTGCATCCTTTAATGCTGCCTTCATTTCAAAGAATTGCTTTTCCAGCTCTTCCTTGGTGGCTTTATTGATGTCTTCATTGGATAAAAACTTCTTCATGCTGCTAAACATCGTGGGTCGGATGATTTTTATCTGGTGCACGTGTGGGAAGTAGCTGTTGGATTCTACAGTCTCGTAATAGTTGATGCTATATTCAGAACTCCCGTGGGTTGATCCGTGTGGCTATTACTTGATTCACTGTCTGTCTGGGAATTTTCCCGATAATTCTGGTACATTTATAGGTCTGCCTATGTGTTTGTATTATTCAGCGAGCTATAAATGAGATGAGTCACTTCTCGAGTGCGGAGTTAAGCACGTGTATCTTGTCAAGGTTTAAAGTTTTCTATTCTTTCTTTTGCAGAACGCTTTTAGGTGCCTACTGGGTGTATTCTGTATCACCTTTATACTTCTCTCTTTTCCATCAGAAAGTGTAGTATTCAAATTCGTGTACTCAAATTCGCGTGGATTTGGAATAATGATTATTTTAATTGAACAGAGTGTCCGCTACAAAGTATCGGAGAGAAGTACTCCCGAGCCAGGAGGCTAGTCGGGTTATATACTACAATGATGATATCATCGATGAGTCATTCTTAGACCCTTTCACACATCAAGAAAAAAATTATATTCTGACAGTAATAAAGTAAATTTTTTTATTTTCGAAAACATTCTTCTTTTTGTAGCAATTTTAAAATATTGCTCTTCATTAAAATTTTTTCTTGATATATGGACCGGTCTTTTTGTCAAATTCAAAATTTATATTCTAATTTTTTATTTTAAAACATTCTGTAAAATTATATAAAATTTATATGAAATATTATTACCAATGAAACGAAATTTGATTTGTGTAGTGATATAATTCTACTATAAATAATCTTAGTTCTTAACATTTTTTGGAAACATTATTTTTAGATTTGTATTGTACATTTCTCCTTAGTGGTATTCAGGGAAACAGTTGCGCTTTTTATTTGAGCTAAAATATACGAAAGTAATATTCGTTCGAACATTTTTTTTCCGTGGAAAAGTAATGCGATTAAAACTTAGTACGTTTTAATGGACTATGAGAAGAATTAATTTTATTTCAAAAGTTTACACCCAAAGGTACTTTAAAATATGTTTTAAATAACAGCTTTCTCTGTAAATTTGTGCTTTATTGACATAATAAAATATGTTTGAAAATAATTTTTTTTAAGACGTCACTCCAGTTAAATATTAATATTATATAAACTAGATTCCACTATAGGATCGATGAGGAAAAATCATTTTTTCATGCATAAGTTTTCTATTGATAATAGTTTATGTTTGAAATAATTGTTCAGTTTCTGTGCTTTCAATTTTGTGAGATTGTTCACATTGTTTATGATTTGGAAATTTTTGGGAGAATATTATGGGTTAAAGAAGATACAGTTTAAATTTTGAAAGAAAAATTAAGTTAAAACAGTACATAACTATTTCCACGTAGAAAATAATATTAGGTGATCTTTGTAGTAAATTGTGAAAGAAGTAAAAATTGTAATTTCATTCATTTTTTAATGTGTTTGCTTAAGATATCAGGGTTCAATATCAAGTGTCAAGAGTTTTCTTTTCTTAAGGTGTTTAATCACAATTATATTTGTAGTAAAGTACTCGTTTAAACGTTTACAATAGACATGTGCAAATAAATTCGATCCGATTTCAAACCGATGACAGCGCTCGTCGACGTTCGTTTATCGACATTCGAACGACGGTCCGATCGAATCGAATAAACCGATCGGAAAATGAACACACTGCGAATCGAAAATACTAAATTCGATCCGACAAAATGTACACGTCCATGATGAATTTGCAAGCCAACAAATAAACATTAAAAAAAGAGGTCAAATTTAGATTTAAAAAAACATAAATTTTCGATCTGCAAGACGAGTTTTCTACAAAGCAATTGAATTTCCAACCCTGAAATATTAATTTTGTTCCAGAAAGACAGACCTTCAACGAAATAATTTTATTTCGAACCAAAGAAAAGAATTTTTAATGCCAATAATGAATCTTCAGCCGAAGAAAGATTTTAACAAAGTAGTTCAAATTTTAACCTAGAAGTTTGATTTTCTTAACAAAAAGACGAATGTTCCACAAGTAAACATTTTTCAGTCAAGAAAGAAAAGAAATGTCATCTAAATTGATAAACTTTTACAAAAGAGTTAATCTTTAACCAAACAGTTGCACTTTAACCACTGAAGAAGAAATTTCGATCCAAAAAATTAGCTTTCGACCATTAAAGACGAAGTTCTAACTAAAACAGATCAATTTTCAACCAAAATAGAAAATGAGCATATTCAGGTAGAAGTTAAATTGAAATTTAAAAAAACTAATTTTCCACAAAATATTTAAATGTTGAGCCATACATTTGAAACATGAAAAGAAATTAATTTTTAACCAAGTGGTTCAACTTTTACACACGTAGTTGAATTTTCATTATGAAGAAACAAAATTTCAGCTAAAAATTGATTAGTTAAATGTTTAATTAAAACAATAATTTTCTTCAAAAAATTAATTTTCAACGAATAATATAATAGTGAATATTTCCAACACAAAGGATTACTTCTTCGTAAAATTGTTAATTTTGCAACCGAATAATAAAACTCTTACCCAGGAAAAAAATCCATTGAAAAGATGACTCTGTAAATTGCGTATCTGTCATTTGCAGATTCAGAAAGTTAAAACAGAATCGGTTTGCGATTATGTGAATCGGTCATTTTCTCAAGCAGCTTCGAATCTGCCATGTACTGCAATGACCATTTCATGCGCAGGTCTACTAGATTCCTTTTGCTATTTCAGTTATTAGTCTTTTACGGCATATTAGCTAGTGAACAAAATTATTACGACTGAAAGTCTTTAAAATACAAATCGGCGGCAATTTTAGAATTCTAGTGACAGATACGCAATTCAAAATACTTCGAAACTCATTAAACAGAAGTGAATGAATTTTTGTTTCCTGAGTAACTCAAAGTATAATCGTTAGGAAGAAACTACTGAAGAAAGTTAATATGAATGAAAGGAAAATAACTTGCAAATGAATCATAATATCAAGGTAATTATTTATTTTCAAACTTCCGTAACTCTTCGCTGTTCAACGTTTCATTTTTTCTGACCATTTATTCAAATTCTAGAATCTTAATTTTGTAATATTTGTAACATACAATCTTTTTCACGCGGAATAAGACAATTTTAAATTAAAATATGAGGTTTTCTAATTTTTAACCTAGACACCCAGGAAAAAAGAACCGGTAGAATGCGAAGTCGGTTTTAATTGCCTATCTGTCATTTGCAGATTAAAAGAATAAAAATTTTATCAGTTGGCCACATTTTTAACCGGTCACCTGTGCGCAGTGCTTTAAATCTGCTATTCCACATTCTTTAAAATGCTGAGTGGATAGAGTTGAATGAGACTGACAAATCTGAAATAATTCCTATGAGCATTCTACGATTTATTAATGTGCATATGAATGGGTTGAAATTCAATATGAAAACACCCAATGGTAAAAATACGATGCGCACATAGTAATTGTTTCGAATGAGAAGCATAAGGTAATAATTTTGAATCACATAATGCTGATCAATCAGAAACTTAAGAAATTCAAATAAAAAATATTGTAATATAATTGATGCGACAAGTTATTTATAAATTCAATGATTATTTAGTTGTAACTCTCTCTTTACAATGGTTTCAATAGATTATCTTGTACATGAATTATAAGATTTACACTGAATCAAGCGCAAGTGATATTCAACTTATTCAGTACGCATGCTAATGGCTGCATGGAGTCCACGTGTAAGAAACAAACTCTGCAATTCGCTTATATCCATTTACATCACAAACATCCAAATGTTTATAATTTCAATACCCCGCCTTTGTGGTGAAGGTAATTTCAATAAGATAAAACGTGAATGTTAGTTATTGTAAATTTAACTATTTTAATTCAATTTGTTTTATTTAAATTATTATTTTTCTATCGAAATTATCGTTTCTCTATCGGTTAATGCTGAATCATAATCGCTACTAAATGGGACCGAGAAAAAAATTACGTGGCCGATTTAAAAAGTTGATTTCTCATTCAAAAATCACTCTACCCTAAGGGCGGCTATCTGGAATTTCAGTGACAGATACGCAATTCAGAAGACACCAAAATCCATTCAAATGCAAGTGAATGGCTTTTTGTTTTCTGGGCAGTTATTTTAAATGCCTCTTATACAAATTGGCTGAGTTTATCAAGATTTTGGTCAAAATCCTTGACTTTCCGGAGCCAATAAAATCCCCTGATTTTTCTCTGATTTTCAGGTTTTTCCTGATCTACAACCATTATCGTACTCAATGGATAGAATTACTAAGTGAAGTTTCAATTAAGTCTAATTAATAAAAGGTGATTACTAGCGGAATTGAACTTTTTTCAATATATTGACAGAAACAAATTATTAGATTAAAATTTTTTACTGAAATCATCGTAAAAGTAGAAAAATTCGCCAATAAACAAGAAACTTTGAAATATTTCCAATAGTAGCTTCGTTATTATCAACCTAATAAAATGAGAAAAGTGCGTGATAAATTCAAGATCGTTTCCAGAAAAACAATATTGAAATCACTGTTATTATCCTGAGTTTTGAGAAAAATTCATACTTTTTTCAAATTTATTAAATGTCAACCCGATTTTCTACTGAGAAAATCGCAAAATATTTCTTCTAGACAATACGCTGAATAAGAATAAAAACTTATTTTTCAAATATGACTCACATAAGTTTGTTTTATACACTTCCAAAAAAAGCCCATAAGTGAACAATTTTAACCCAGAAGATAGCTATACATATACATGTGACACTTATGAAAAAATACAGTAATAGTTCTAGTGAAAAACGAAAACAGTCCTGGTGTCCTCTCAGTAATATCTCTAGAAATTTTAGTATAAAATTATTTAGTATGAAAATTTCAAGTATATATAACAAAAATTTTAATAATGTGAAATATTTGTATTACCCAAAAGTTAGCTATTTTGACAATTGTACCTTGAATTAAAAATACTGCAATACTCCTAGCGTATTAGTTGGAAAGAAATTTCAAGTACACGGGCAGATTCCTCACTAGCATATTTACGTTTTTTTAAATTTGTTTGTAAAAGTTAATTAAAAATACTATTCTGACACATAAAAAGCAGAACGATGAGTCTTCGACAGTAAAAATGTATTTTTAAACCAAACTAAAATTAATCAATTTTTACCTTAATACGTAGCTTTCTTCTTAGCCAAAAGGATTATTTTTTAACAAAATACATGTATTTTCACAAAAATATTAAAAATTAAGGAATTTTTAATCTCAGTTTAATTTTCAAACAAAGAAATTAAACAAGTAGGTAAGTTCAAGATATATTTGAAAATTTTGAAAAGATTTGAAAACAATTTAAGAATAATAAGCAAAGTAAATCATTTGAAACAAAATGTAGATTTTTAAAGATTTTGAACACAAAATTTAGAAGCTTTCTGAACATTTCGAATGGCTTAAAGTAAAGAAAAAATTGTTGTCGAAATTCCTAGAAAAACTAAAAAAGTTTGAATTAATAATTTTTACAAAATTAAAAAAAAATTTCAAAACTTTCAAAATACAGTTTGGAAGATTTTGAGGAAATTTTTTTAAATTTCCTAGGATTTTCAAAAATTTGTGGGAAAACATCGAGTTCCAAGATAACAACATTTGCATTGCATTAGATTAAGAGAATATTTGAATAGATTTTGTAAAAAATTTGGATGTATGAATTCCTATTATTAGATGAAAATTGCTAAAAATTATATAATTAAAAAAATTGATAAATTTTTGGATCGATTCTTCAATTTAATATCTTATCTCAATTATTTCTTTTTTGATTGAAAAAGCTTTCTTGGGAAAAAATGCAACCCTTTGTTTAAAATCAATATTATTATTTTTTAAATTAGCATGCTTTGTTTTAAAAGCCGAATGCAGTTAAAAAGTTTTTTTCATCACTTAAGCAAATGCAATTTTCTGTGCTGGTCCATGTTAAAAGTTTTTTGAAGATACCGTTGAAAACTACACTGGTGAATTTGCCTTCATAAAAATCCTTCAAATTCTTATTTTTATGTGTCAAGATAATATTTTAAAGTAACTTACGTAAAAAAATTGGTCCGGAAATAAAAAAATAATGATATTTGTTAACGAGTTTCCACATGTAGCTACGAATGAGACTATTCATACTCTTGGACTGGAAGTGTAAAATTATTCAAGTATAATTTTGAGAAATGAGAATATTTAAACAAGAAACTAAATTTATTATGTTAGTTAATAAGTTTTTAAATCGGGCCAAACTTTAGCTTACGGAATTTCCAAAGTTAAGCAAAATATTCCACCAATACATTGAAGCTACTGCAGTAGATTTTTAGTAAAATACACTGAAAATTTTCCATCAATTTCACATAAACCGGAACGTTCATTATGTAATTTTTTATTCTGACATTTGAAGAATATATCTTTGGAATAGTTATAATTCGAAAATGTCGAATGTTTTTGTTATTGCAAAGTTCAAAGTGTTAAATTAAACAAAACTAAATTATATTCCTCATTTTAGTCCTTATTAGATACAAGGGACGCCAGATGATGTGAATACACAGGTACGTACGGCGGAATTGATCATCGCTCGTTTTGAACACGTGAAGTTTGAGCCAATGTCAAGTTTATTTTA
>NC_046662.1:106713706-106724372 GCF_010883055.1 Belonocnema kinseyi
TGCACAATGATTTCGCATTTATAAAGGATGATGTATATTACTGTATTTAACTATCCTGGCGCACCGAAGGAACCGAATGGAGACTTTATTGAAATTCGGATTCTACCTGAAAACTCCTTATTGAAGGTCACGGAATAATCGCAATAGTTTTTTTAGCAACGGTAAGAAGTTAAAAAATTATATAAGACGTATAACGCCTGTTGACTGTACTGAGAAGAAAAAATTATTATTCGCAACAAAACCATTTTGTTAAGTAGGTTTTGTTGTCAGAACAAAATTTTGGTTGTTAGGACAAAATTATTTTGTTGAACAAAACAAAATATTTGGTTTTTAACACAAAATTATTTTGTTAAGCGTTATTGTTTTGTCCCGAACAAGTTTTTATTCAGCCAAAAAAACTATTTAGTTAGGCCAATGAAAGATGCAACCACGCATGCGCATTCGTTCAGTGAGACCATGTGCATAAGTGTGCAAGTTAATTTCCATGGTGGCGGATAATACCGGTGAAGCCGTGTATTCCGGTAACATCAAACGTGCTGTTTAAACTAATCTAAGTGAGTGAATACATATTATGGATTTTATCTTTCTTTTCGTAGAGCATGAAATTGATAAAGATACACTTGAGGCTTGGAGTGCTTGAGTGCTTGAGTGCTTGAGGTTTGAGTGCTTGGAATACAAATAAAATTTGAACGAAAGCTGCGAGATTAAATAGCCTCAAGGGAAAAGGGTAATTCTAATTCAACATTAAATGATTCAGGTTTTGAGAGTACAAAAAGTATGTTTTTGACATAAAAAATATTTAACGTCGCCGACGAAACTATTTTGTGTATACAACAAAACAATTTATTCGTTTTGTTTGACCAACAAAAAGTCTCTACAAAAAAATTTAGTTGGCTCAACAAAATTATTTTGTTAACCCAACAAAATTTTTGTTGTTCCAGCCAAACAGTTTTCTCAGTCTGCTACACTTCAAATGCATCATCTGTAAGTAGTAGTCAACAGGCGTTATAGGTCTTGAATATTTTTTTAAACTTTTTACCGTTTTAAAAAAAAAACCATTGCGATTTTAAAAAGGAACCGAATGGGAAACCAATGGGGTCTTTACGAGTACTTTGTAGAGGCTGCATTCGGTTCTTTCGGTATGCCAGGGTATGTTGTTGAAAATTATTTTTTTTATTAGTTTTTTACTGAAATCTCACTATTCTATTTTTGGTTCAAAAATTATCACTTTTAGTTGAAAATTCAGTTCTTTGCTTGATGATTCGACAGTTTATGCGCAATTTTTTCTCTCTGATGGAAGAATATTTCTTATTTAACGAATCAATTTAAGAAAGTCGTCTTTTTCGGATCGGAATATCCCCGACTACGTCTTTGGTTGAGAAAAAATTTTGGCATCCAAATTTAATTACTTGGTTGTAAGTCCAACTTTTTGGTTAAAAGTTAATAAAATAAAAAAGTTATTGAAAGTTAATTTTCATGTCTGAAGATATATCATTGCAAATATTAATTCAGTTCTTTGGTTTAACATAAATTTTGTTAACAACAAATTTAACTCTTCAATTTTTGTTTGCAAATTACCTTCTTTTTTATTAGTTCTTTTCTATAGAAATTAACCTTCGTGGTCAAAAATTTGTCTTTTTTGTTGAAAATTGAAATATTCTAATTGAAAATTGACTATTCCAGTAGAAATTTCATATTTTGGCTTAAAACTCAGCAATTACAGTTTGAAGACTCATAATTTGAGATGAAAATTCATCACTTTGGTTTGAAAATGTAACTATTTTTTTTCAAATGAGCTTTATTTTGTTCATATTAATTTTTTTACCATAAATGTAACTACTTCAGTTGAATATTCCCCTATTGTTATTGAAAATTTAGCTATTTGGTTGAATATTAATTTTATGAACTGAAAATGTAACTATTCAATTCTGTAATCGACAATTTGCGTTTTTTAGTTGAAAATTCATCTTTTTGACATAAAGTTAATCTATACGATTTGGAGAATCAGAATTTTAGTTTAAAATTCATCAGTTCTGTTGAAAATTAATTTTTTAAACTTAAACTTTTACTATTCTATTTGTGGTTGAAAATTGATCTTCCTTAGTTCTAAATGCAACTATTTGGTTGCCAAATTGTCCCCTCTAGTTGAAAATTCATGTATGGTTTTGAAAACCTGTCTTTTTTGGTAGAAAATTAATCTGTTTTTTTAATCATCTTAGTTAAAAACTAATCTCTTGAGTTGAAAATTCAATTATTGTAGTAAAAGATTTATAATTTTAGTTGAAAAATCATAACTTTGTTTGAAAACGTAACTATTTAAAAAAAAATTGTTTTGGTTGAAAAATAAATGTTTTGAAAGTGGAAATGTAATTATTCCAAATTAATATTAAATAACGTTCAGATTTTGAACCAGGGGTGGGGGTTTAACTCTCTTTTTATTATAAATTCAAAGATTTAGGCCTAAAATAAACACGTACAAAAAAAAACAAGAAATATATATTAATTTATTTAAATATTTTATAAAGTAAATTATTTATCTGTGCAATAAGTTGAAAATTCAAAAATTGAACTGTTTTATTGGTGAAAATTTTGGCTGTGTATTGAAAAATGCGGAAAATTTTATGAAATTAAACTCCTTAGACGGTGTATTTACGAAGTTTAAATGGTTTTGAAAACACCTGAAAGAGGATGATTTGCTTAAAATCTCCTTCGTGGCTTTACTAAGGCTGGGGAATGTGCGTAATTGTAAACCAACTCACAAGTTGTCTGCGTCCTTTGTAGCAGTTTCGTAATAACTCTAAAAGAGGCCGGTCATGTATCTAGAGTTTGGGGAAAAAGCCAAGTAGAAAATTTTAAATTTTGAATATATGTGACGCGATTCGAGAAAAGGGACCTACTAGGCAAAAGTGAAATTTTACAGGGCGAATGATTAAAGAAATCTCGAGCACGAGGCAGCGGAACGGAGAAGAAGCCTCAGCGAAAAACTCTGACCCTCACTCCTTACAGTTCGACCGTGTTTCCCCCCTCTCTCCTCCTCCCGTTCACGTGCCAGGACTCGAGTTCAAGTTCTTCTGTCTATTGTATTGCACTACAGAATTTACGATTATTAACTTATAAATAGAAATTAAAAATTGAATTTTCAAATTTTTTGCAAATTTGAAGACACCTACGTTGCGCGCTTGTCAAGTATTGCCCTTCGCGCTCGGTTATTTATTCTTTGCACTTAGAATGCTTGAATCAAAGTTCATCAAAAACTCTCATCGTGACGCTCATGCTACGCCCTCGATTTATGACTGACATTTTTAAACGTATATTTATTTTCTGAATTATCCTGGAATAAAAAGCTACAATCCTTTCTTCCGACATTCTTCTCTACCTCGCTTTGTTTTGTTGAAAATGTTACGTATCTCACGTCCTTTGAAGTAAAATATAAATTTTTTATTTTTGTATATCGATTTCAAGAAATAAATTAAAAACAAGGTGGTCTTCCAAAAAGTGGTTTTAACAAATGACGTAGGAATTTTAAACGCTCAATTTCCTGCCAAAATTTGTAATCGTATTTCGCATCGTTTGGCTTAAAATTCAAATTCTCCTTTTTTTCATAAAATTTTCAATAAATAAAACCAAAATGACAAGTCTTATCGAGAAATGGTTACGAGTTTCGATGTATAAAACCTAAAAATCGTATCCTATTGAAAAATAATTAACACACAAAAATCATGCATATTTTGAAGGGCTTGATTTCTAATTTTATTCTTATTTTACGTATCTGTCTTCGTTTAACATAAAATGAAGTATTCTATTTTTTAAATACATTTTTGATGGATAAAACCATAACCGTTTTTCGAAGAAAAACACTAAAAAGCGTGCCAAAGCTCGATTTGATCTGTTCACTTTTTTACAGTTATTGTGTTTACAGACGGACGTAAGGTGTTCCAAAACGCGGAGATCCGTTCAAAAACTACGGTGTTAAATTTTATGAAATTGAAATACTTTCTCAATCATAAATTATGATAAAGTAATAAATTATAAAAAAAAAATTTATCTCTTTTTTTGTGAAAATCTTTTGTCTATTATTTTTGTCGTGCCTTTTGTCATTTTTCCACATATGTTTAATTGTTATTTTTTATGACATTTTTACGATTAAAACCAGAATTACGCTTTTTGCTAAAGACAGATTTCTAAAAAATTTGTAGATGTGTTATAGGTGCACAATTTTTGTTCACACATTTTTTTCTTAGTCTATGTCGTTAAACAACTTTAGTAGTTTGTGTCGCTTGTCCAAAAATTTTAATTTTTTAATATTTTTACGAATAAAAAAAAAACTACGCACCCTATCCAAAAGTAAATAATAAAAAATTTGTAGATTATTTTCAGTAGCACAATTTTTATTTATTCATCTGTACTCGTATCTTGAATAGTTGCGCACTAAATGGAAGTTTTGATCATTTTTTCTTTGGTCAAAATTCGAATTTTCCATCTTTTAAGAAAATTCTAAAACTTGTAACGATAATCTTGTAGGACTTTGAAAAAACAACGGACAGACAGACAGGCGCATTCGCGAAAACTTTATTTTCAGCTTGAGGAGGTCTAAAAACGCGGAGATCCGTTGAAAAACAGCGGTGTCAAATTTCGGACAATTCTAATACTTTCTCAATCGTGAATCATGAGAATGTACCCTGGCGGAACGAAGGAACCGAATGGAGCCTCTGCTAAGTACCCGCAAAGACCCCATTGGGTCCCCATTCGGTTCCTTTTTAAAAAACTAAAAAAACAAACAGCATAATCAACTTTTAAATTGGTAAAATTCGGATTCTACGTTAAAATTTGCATTAGAAACTCACGGAGCAATCGCAATACTTTTTTTTGCAGCGTTGAAAACTTTCAAAAATAAAATACCTGTCATTTACATGGATCGAAGGCGACTTCAAGTGCATGATCTATGAGTAGCAGTTAACAAGCGTTCCGTCGGTAACTAAGAATTTTGTCTGGATGCTAGCGCCGCGCAGTGGAAACCTCAGACCACAACGCTGCGATGCAAGTGAGAGAGAATTTTACTTTTAAACTTCGCGCGCAGAATAATACTTGAACTATTATGGATGCGCTTAAAGTCACCTTCAGCAGAAGTTAATGACATTTTTTTTACGCTACAAAAAAAGGATTGTGATTACTCCGTGAGCTTCTAACAGAAAATTTAACGTAGAATCCGAATATCAAAAGTTTAAAAGTTGATCTTGCTGTTTTTTTGTTGAGCTTTTGAAAAATGAATCGAATGGGACCCAATGGGGTCTTTACGGGTACTTTGTAAAGGCTCCATTCGGTTCATTCGGTCCGCCAGGGTAAAAACGCTTTGAAAACATTGCAATATGAAATAATAGTTAGGTCATAGATTTGGCGAAATAAAAAAAAATTATGTAATAAAAATGTGAACATACAGTTTTTGAGGTATTTTTGGGTGAATTTATGAAATTCTTGTAAAAAAATAAATATAGAAAATAACACTCTACAAAATCATACGTGTTCCTATGAATTTAAAATATGAATTTCAGCCGAATGAAACTTTACAAAGAAAACCATGGAGTTTTCCGGAGAAAATTAATTACATAATGGCAATCAAAATTTAATTTCATTTGGTATAATATTATATCTATAAATTGAATTTTGGAAAAGACTATTTTATATGAAGCTCTCCTTGGAAATGGCACACTGCACCCCAAATTACAAAATTAAATGTTTGAAAATTAAACTAATGTAAATAAAATTTATATTAGTATAAATTTTATAAGTGAATCCAGCATGCAATTTGATTATAAAATTATGACATTGATGCAAAGTAGAAAAAAGGGAAACAATAATCTTTTGCTTTTGGCAATTTTCGATTGAGGAGTCATTGAATCTTTCCGTTTGGTTTTCACATCATCGAAGGTCTCCACGCGGATGACGCGGCAAGTAGTGGGAGACGTGGCGGAAGAAGAAGAGAGTACACGTCAAGCTGCCGCTCCGCACACGATAAAAACCTCTTTTTCAATCATTTATATCTTAATATTCTAAATATTCTAAATATTCTAAATATTCTAAATTGTCTACTTAATTGAGTATAGTCAAAGATTAAGTTTCTCAAAGCTCTGTTGGCTTTGGCGTACACATTCTCATCGTGACACTCGCCCTGCGCGCTCGATTTCCGACAGATATTTGTAAACAGGTTTTGTTGGATTTTTCTCTCGTAACTTTCGTCGTTTTTCCACACATTTTTTTATCTTTCTTTTTTGAACGTTATTTTTTACGAATAAAACAAAAAGTACATAGAAAAAGTGTGCCAAAGATGGATTTGATTCGTTCATTTCTTCTAGAGTTATCGTGTTTACGGACGGAACGGACGGCCGGACAGACAGACTTCAGGGTCAGACAGGATTCAGGGTGTCTCGAAACGTGGAGATCCGTTGAAAAAGTGTGATGTCAAATTTCCGACAATTCTAATACTTTCTCAATCATAAATGATGAGAATGTAAAAAGAAGTATTAATACTGAAAACTACAAATAACGCTCAGATTTATAAATGGGGGGGGGGCTCTCTTTTTATTATAAACTCAAAGATTTAGGCCTAAAATTAGCACAATAAAAAACATGCAATATATATGTGTATACATATTAATTTATTTAATTATTTTATAAACTAAATTATTTAGCTGTGCTCTTAGATGAAAATTCAAAAATTGAACTGTTTTATTGGTCAAAAGATTAGCTGTGTATTGACAAATTCGGAAAATTTTATCCAATTAAACTCCTTAGACGTTCTATTTACAAAGTTTTAATGATTTTGACAGGACTTTAAAGAAGATGATTTTCTTAAATTCTGCTTCGTGGCTTTACTAAGGCTGGCGAAATTGATGTAATTGTAAACCGACTCTCAAATTCTCTGTGATCTTTGTAGCAGTTTCGTAGTAACCCTAAAAAAGGGCCGGTTATGTATGCAGAGTTTGGGGAAAAAGCCAAATATAACATTTTAAATTTTGAATATATGTAGTTTCTTACAATTGTGTTTCGTTATGTAGATACTAGGAAATCCGGAAACGTACTCAAAGATAAGTAATTCATTTAATTATATTATAATTTTACGATAAAAATGAAATATTCTACCTAAAAACTGCAAATAACGCTCAGATTTTGAACCGTGAAGGGGGGGCTTACTATCTGTTTATTAGAAATTCAAAGATTTAGGCCTAAAATAAACACACACAAAAACAAGCAATATATATATATAATTTTTTTTTATTCCTCTAGAATCAAACCGAATTGCCTATGAAAAATCCACCGAACGCGTCCTCGGGTTGCGGATAGAGGGTCCCTGTACTAAGGGTTTCTGCTGAATATGGTTACAAAAATAAATAGGCAGTCGCGGACAATTGTCCAGGGGTGGTACCGTAGGAATTAACCCCCAAGCGAAGGTGTGAAAACCGTGCCGAAAGCTGAATGGCACCTGGGTGAGGTGTCTAGAACGGTGACTCTGGGATACCGAGCGACCTCTCAGAGTACGCAGCCTTATCCTTGCATGCGGGGCTCTACAAGGATGGACGAACCCCTTTCCCTAGCTTTTCGTGGGAACAACAATGACAATACCAAACATAGTTGTAGTAAGTGCGGTTCAAAACAACAGAACGCGCAGGGCTCCCGACAATGCTGACCAATCTAGAGTTGGGGGAGCCCATGAAAATAGATTCAATGCGATGGATCGGCGGGATCTCGTGACCTTTGGGTGGACGGAGCGACTGAATCACGACTTGCTAGACTGCTACGATGCGAGTGTGGCCCGTGAACGGGGTTACATGGCACGGCTGCATGCTCTGTGGTGCGGGAAACACCCTGAGCTATCGCACTTTTCGCAGCAACGTCTGCGAAACCATGCTGAACTACTCCGTAAAAGGGGCTATGTAAGCGGAACGCCTACTCTACCACAGCTAGAACAAGCCGGCAACAAAGAAAGAGAGGCGACACTAAGACCAACCGCGGGCAGGCATCCAATATATGAAGAGCGATGCTTTACAACCCAGAGAAACATCAACGCCAAGGTTTCTCTCAAGCCTAAAGATCTGGCTGAAATGGATGACGAGCTTCATGGACATTTTTCCGGTGAATCCGACCTCTGGGCTATCAATTATTGTGTGTATAATGCAGCGAGAGCTTTGGCCGATGCAAACCGTAAAACAAAACCAACGGCTGATCATAAGACCAAAAGACGAATGCATCAACTTGCCGTAAACATAGGCTGGGCAAGACAGTACGCGTCCAGCATTCAATGCGTGATTGACTACATCATATCTGGCAGGAATTTTACCGCCAAGGTTCGAAAGTTCGAGCGCTAACTCCGGACCCGTTATCACACACTTAACAAGTCAAAGCTGCTGACCATCAGGCAGCATATTGTTGAGAGAATACGAATACTATCTGACGCTAAGAGAAGTCTAAAGCGGAGGGAGAGGTGGGTCAGAGAAAATCAACAGTTTATCTCTGACCCATCTTGACTCTTCCAAGACCCTCCAGTTACTGTCGAACACCCACCCGAACCAGAGCAGGTCGAAGTATTTTGGAGAGAAGTGTACGAAGTTCAGCATAGACTGGACGAAGACTCAGAAAATATAAATAGCTTCAAGGAGTTATGTGTTGCCCTCATAACACCTGATAAAGAATGCCCACCCATCACTACCGAGGAGGTGAAAAAAGTATTAAGAGGGATGAAGAACTATTCCGCACTGGGACCAGATTGTATCAAAACCTTCTAGTGGAAGAAATTTTCTTCAACCCATCAGCATCTGGCCCGTATTTTCACCTCATATTTGAAGTCGGAAGAGCCGATTTCAGAGTGGTTGGTGGAAGGGCGCACAATACTCCTGCCGAAAATAGGAAAACTTAGCTGACCCAAAGAACTACAGGCCAATAACTTGTCTGAACACGCATTATAAGATATTCACAGCTACCTTAAATGATACGATTGTTCGGGCAGTTGAACCTGTGTGGCAACAAATGTATGAACAACGAGGCTCAAAGAAAGGCGTAGCCGGATGTCGGGAGAACCTGCTCATCGATAGATGTGTCTGCAAAGATGCAGCTTTCTACTAGCGTGACCTATCGATGGCCTGGATTGATTATCGGAAAGCTTTCGATTCTACATCCCATAGACTTATCATCTGTCATTTGGAAATCTTAAAGGTTCATCCTCAAATAGTTGGGTGCATAGAGAGATTGATGCCGCTTTGGAAAACCAGATTTACTATCTCATCTGGCAAAAATCGTGTGACAACTAACAAGGTCACGTTTCAGAGAGGTGTCTTTCAGGGCGACACAATGAGCCCACTCCTCTTTTGCCTTACATTATTGCCACTATCTCTAGCACTGCGCCATTCCGACGGGTACTTGTGCGGAAAACCTGCAGATCGAAAGTACAAGGTCACTCATCTACTTTACATGGACGATCCTAAGATATATGCTAAAAACAGAGAGCAACTGCATCTAGCTCTGGGATTGTCGAACAATATACTAAGGAAATTGGAATGGAATTTGGGTTAGACAAATGCGCCAAGGTTTATTTGAAGCGAGGAAAACTTAATGGCATCCCTGAAGATCCTGAGCTCGTTGATAGAAGCGCCATACGACATCTTTGCGCTGGAGAGACTTATACATACCTGGGCGTGCCACAGAGCCGCATTCAGGATGTGACGTCTATAAAGGATACTCTCCGAAGCAGATACCAACGACTCATCCCACAGATTTGGTCTTCCAAACTGTCGGCGAGGAACAAAGTATCCGCAACGAACATGCTTGCCGTACCGGTACTACTCTATTCATTTGGAGTAGTTCCATGGAAGAAGAACGAGCTCAGATCTCTTGATATCGGGACAAGAAAGGTTATGCACATGAACAAAAGCATGCATCTTAAGTCTTCCGTTCCGCGACTGTACATCTCACGCCGTCAAGGGGGTTGCGGAATATTGAGTCTTGAATGTCTTCACAACAGGATTATTCTGGGTACAGCACATAGAGTTGCAAATGGAAGAGACCCTCTTCTTAAAATGGTCAGGAATCACGAAGAAGTGGGCAAAGGAGCAATTCTATACAAAGCAGCGGAGGAGGCTGCTGAAACAGTCCGACTTGACTTCAGTATTAGGGGTGAGCAAAATGCATCAAATCTAATCTATCTCGAGAACTCACTCCTGAAAGCCCGAATTAAGAAAGCACAAGAGAAAAACTTTCATGAACAGCTCCTCGATAAGAAGATGTACGGTATCTTCCACAGAAATGTGAAGGGTCAGTCAATGTCTTGTGAGCTAACGTTTGCTTTCCTTAAATCGCCCGGATTGAAGTCTGGTACAGAGGGTTTCATTTTTGCATGCAAAGACGGTGTCATTTCCACCTTAACATACCGTCGCCACATTTTGAGCCAAGACGTTCCCGATGACAGCTGCAAGGCGTGCCATGCATACCCCGAGCATTTAGCTCACATACTATCTAGTTGTCCAACACACGCGGGAACAACCTACATTCAAAGGCACAATGCGGCACTAAGAGTGCATTATTACCATCTCTGTCACTCCTACGGCATTCACCTTAATATCGCTCCTCTAAATACTCCTAGGGAAATTGAGTCAATTGTCGAGAATGGGAAGTGCCGCAT
>NC_046662.1:106724472-106727426 GCF_010883055.1 Belonocnema kinseyi
ATGACAATGCACATATACGGTCCATTTTAGAATGGAAATAATCAAATGTGACATTTTTAATTATCAGATTTTCAAAGCTATTTTCTAAAAAAATGAACAGAAAAAAGAGAAGCAAAAATCGTATGTCCGGACGTGGGTCAAATCTGAACTAACGCTAAAATGAAATCATGTAAATGCACATATACGGTCCTTTTTAGAATGGAAATAATCAAATGTGACATTTTTAAATATCAGATTCTCAAAGCTATTTTCTAAAGGAATGAAAAGAAAAAAACAAAATGAAAAATCGCATGTCTGAACGTGGGTCAAATCTGACCAGACGTTGCCGTGAAATCATGTCAATGCATATATAGGGTCCATTTTAGAATAGAAACAATCAAATGTGACATTTTCAAATATCAGATTTTCAAAGCTATTTTCTAAAGGAATGAAAAGCAAAAATCGTATGTCCGGACGTGGGTCAAATTTGACCAAACGCTGCCCTGAAATCATGTCAGTGCACATATACGGTCCATTTTATAATATAAATAATCAAAGGTGACATTTTTAAATATCAGATTTTCAAAGCTACTGCCTAGAGGTAAAAAATTCAAAATCCTATGTCCGGAACGGTTTCAAATCTGACCAAACGTGAAAACATAAAGCAATTAAACGGGTTCACACTGAATAATTTTTTAAAAATATTTTATTTTTTTCACCTTTTTCAAACAGTAATGTAGGGGAAGGTTATAAAACACAGCCTCACTTCCGGTTTTTTCAGTGGTCACGTTTTGTCGAATTGAAACTTTTTTGATTCCCTACATTACTGTTCAAAACAAGTGAAAAAAATGAAATATTTTTAAAACATTTATTTAGTGTGAAACCGTCTAATTGCTTTACGTTTTCACGTTTGGTCAGATTTGAACCGCGTCCGAACATACGGTTTTTCATTTTCTTTTTTCTTTTCATTCCTTTAGAAAATATCTTTGAGAATCTGATATTTAAAAATGTCACATTTGATTGTTTCTATTCTAAAATGGACCGTATAGTGCATTTACATGATTTCAGGGCAACGTTTGGTCAGATTTGACCCACGTTCGGACATACGATTTTTGATTTTCTTTTTTCTTTTCATTCCTTTAGAAAATAGCTTTGAAAACCTGATATTTAAAAATTTTCCATTTGATTGTTTCTATTCTAAAATGGACCGTATATGTGTATTGACATGATTTCAGGGGAACGTTTGGTCAAATTTGAACCACTTCTGGTCATAGGATTTTGATTTTATTTTTTATTTTCATTTTTTTAGAGAATAGCTTTGAAAATCTGATAATTAAAAATGTCACATTTGATTATTTCCATTTTAAAATGGACGGTATATGTGCATTGACATGATTTCAGGGCATCCTTTGGTCGGATTTGACCCACGTCCAGACATACGATTTTTAATTTTATTTTTTATTATCTTTCCTCTCGAAAATATCTTCAAAAATATGATATTTAGAAAAGTCACATTTGATTAATTCAATGTCAAAATGGACCGTATAAGGGCATTGACACGAAGGGTGAGGCACGTTTTGTCGAATTGGAACTTTTTTGATAATAGAACATTAATTTTTAACTTTGTCATCGCACCTCGTGAATGCGGTGTGTCGAAATTAGTATTTAAAAGGCAGTAAAATATATTTTTTAAAATAGAAAATTAGGATTTGTAGGAAAAAAATTGATTTTTCTCTCATTTCTTTTTAAAGGCAAAATTGGAAAAACCGAAAGTGAGACTGTGTTTTATTAACCTTTCCCTAGATTTCTATGGACAAAAAGTTTCAAAAAATAAATATAAAAAAAAATTGGTGCGAAACCGTCTATATCAGACGTCTCGAACTTCACGCCTCTATAACGATGCCTCAAATCCTTAAAACTATATCTGGTTTATATAGTTCGTGGTTAAAAAATCTAATGGTTCTTGTTATTATAAAATATTTTTTTATACGTTTTTATCTACGTTTTGGCTGCCATTTTAAATTCACCATTTAGAAATCTAGCAACACCAAAAACATCAAATTGAATAATAATATCGGGTTTCTCATTGTCTTTTTTCACCTAAAAAATGGTATACCTGGACAGCATGTAAAAAAACACGTTTTTTGAGTTATTTTGGTCCGCCATTTTGTAACAACAAAAAAGTATTTCTGAAATAATTGGAGATGAAAGTATACATGTTAAAAATAATCTTTGCAAAATTTGGTGAAAAAAATAACCCGTTTACGAGATATTTAGGTGGCCCGATTGACATGGAATTGCCGATATATATGTGAATCGGTTTACAATTACGTCACATCCCCCAGCCTTAGTAAGGCCACAAAGCAGAATTTAAGATAATCATCTTCTTTAAAGTCCAGTCAAAATCATTAAAACTTTGTAAATAGAACGTCTAAGGAGTTTAATTGGATAAAATTTTCCGCGATTTTCAATACAGCCAAACTCTTCACCAATAAAACAGTACAATTTTTGAATTTGCAACTAACTTCACAGCTAAATAATTTAGTTTATGAAACACTGGAAAAAATCAATATGCATATATATAATTAAAAACTTGTCATAAGGACAACCGCCGGGACACCCGCCGGGAGCGGGTGCTAATCTGAAAAATTGCACCCGCTTCCAGCGAAATCGCGGTAAAATTTCAGCCACAACCACGTCTCACAACCGTGAGATAGGTGGTTACAGTCTGTAAAGGAATCAATACGACGATCCAGCAAAATCCTCGTGCACCCTAAGAACACGCAGTGACCCAAGGACAACCGCCTTCTGCATTTTTCCCGCAAGTGCTCTAGCATATTGTTGACACGCAGGGATGCTTTTTAGGCTATTAACAAGTGAAAGCTGGGCACCTCCAAGAGCGCCGATGATAAGGACGATCAGTTTAACAGAATATTCCGGGTACAATCGTTGCAACTCCCTTATAAGGTCTCGAT
>NC_046662.1:106727526-106735011 GCF_010883055.1 Belonocnema kinseyi
AATAGAAAATTAACATTTTTAGGAAAAATTTTATTTTTCCCTCATTTCTTTTTAAAGGTAAAATTGGAAAAACCGAACGTCAGACTGTATTTCGTTAACCTTCCCCTACATTTCTATGCAAAAAAACGTTCAAACAAATTAGTGTGCAACTGTCTATGTCAGCCGTCTCAAACTTCAGGCCAATATCGCTGATTTTGAATTTGCCATTACTTTTGAAAAATTGATTTTTTAAAACAATTTTTGGAAACAAATTGTTTAAACAAACTCACTTTACAAAACTGATCGCATGTTTGGATTAAACGTGTTCAAAAACCTCTTAAATAGTTGATGTGATATTGGCATTTTCTTTGCCTTTCTTATGAACATAAACAGTTCTATCAAATTTACAAAATTAATTATTTATTAATTTGCTTATAAAAAAGTGTAACTGAAGATATAAAAGGACTATCCCGTATGCAACTTTTGCCATTGAATCTGATTTTGGTATATATTCTGCAAAATTGGTTAAGAACGCAATAATATTTTTAAACAAATTGTTTAAGCAAACTACTTTTGCAAAAGTAATAGCAGATTTGAAGTCAGCGATGGCCCAAACCCTCAAAACTATATCTGGTTTATATCATTCGTGGCTAAAAAATGTTATGGTCACAGAAGAGTTTAAAGGACTGAGTTGGCGTTGGCCATGTACAACATTTTTTTATCCGCCATATTGGACTCCCTATTGATATTTTTAAAATAATAATGTTCCCGGGGTCATTTTGAATCCGCCATTTTGAAATTTAGCATTTTAGTAGTTTCTTTATTAACAGTAATACCAAAAATATCAAATTGAATAATAATGTCCGGTTTCTCATTGTTTTTTTTCACCTTAAAAATGGTATACCTGGAGAGCATGTGAAAAACCCATGTTTTTTGAAACATTTTGGTCCGCCATTTTGCAACAACAAAAAAAGTAATTCTGAAAAAATTTGAGATGAAAGTACACATGTTAAAGATAATCTATGCCAAATTTGGTGAAAAAATATACGGCTGGATATTAACAGATGGAACCAAATGAACTCCCATATATTACAACGCTGCTGAAGACTGGTGACCTTCTCAGCATAAAAACACAAACCAAAGACGACTCTCTCGGTTCCAGTTCTGCCGCCCCCCTCTCAACTCGCCCTTATTAATTTAAGTTTGGTGGGACTGACGTTTTAACTACAATCTCCACCATATGACGATTTGCTACTTAACTTTGACATGATTTCGACTCATAAAATAAACTTATTTTATAAAAGTGACAGTTGGACGTATAATTTAAACAATGATTAATACAAACTACAAAATAGCATCGGAAAGGACTGGAACTTTAATTGACAAAGGGCATGCACACGGAAAATCTAAAGGTGATGTTTCAGGCAAAGAATGGAGTTTGGGTGTTTAGAATGCTAGGGAGGTAAATGATCTTAAGGTAAAAGAATTGCGTGAAACTATGGACGTGAGGAAACTAGATATTTTATGTGTGCCTGAAACAAAGAAAAAGGGATGGGAAACTAAAAACATAGAAAACGGCGTGTTGAACGGCGGATTTAAAATATGGTCAGGAGTAGACATTGAATCACATGGTAGACAAGGAGTAGGTCTGATTTTGAATGAAAGAGCAAAGCAGCATCTCGTAGACCATGATTTCGTATGTCCCAGACTGCTGTGGGCTAGAATGGAAGTAGGAATCAGAAGGCTATTTATCATAGTATGCTACGCGCCAGTTGATAGTGATATCAGAGAAGTAAAAGACGCCTTCTGGGACACTTTAAATAACACAATAAATATCGGCCAACATAGGGAAAGAATAATTCTACTAGGAGACATGAACGTATGGGACAGCATCCAAAATCAGGATACAAAAAGAGTATAAGGTAATTTTGGCGATCCAAGAACAAACTATAATGGAGATAAATTAGTTGGTCTCTGCTTGAAAAGAGGTCTGTTTATTACAAATACTTGGTTTAGGCATAAAATGATCCACATGTACACCTGGTCTAAAGGAAATGGCCACAGTATAATTAACTTTATTGTTAAGGATGAAAGACTTAGAGAGTTAATCAAAGATACAAGGGTCACGAGGGGTTCTGAATACAATACTGAGCGTTACCTTTTGATCTCAAAAATTAACCTAAGTTTGCCTGGACAAAGTTACGGGATATCATTGTTAGATGTGCGATCGAAGTGGGTGGTACCGCAGTTGTGGGAAGAATGTCTGGTGATGCGTGGTGGAATGATGAAATTCAGGCTACCCAAAAAGCAAAGAGAGAAGCGTACAGGACAACTTTGAACATCGCAGGTCTTAGCAATGCGGAAAAAAATAGACGTAGAAATGATTGCACACGTACACAAAAAAAAGTCAAAGTCAAATTCGTACTCTCTTACTATCAAATGATCGACGTAACGGTTTTTTTCTCTTTTTGCCTGTAATTTTACACTCTCTTTTCAGTGACCAGCAGTAATCAGCCATCATAGCGACATTCCATCTGCCTTGGTAGCGCTTTTTCATTTCTTTTATGTCTTGATGGAAGCGCTCTCCTTGCTCTTCACTGTAATCGCCACAATTCTCTGGGAATCGACCCAGGTGATTATGCAGGAAGTGCAATTTGTATGACATCAGGCACCCCATTTTTCCAAAGTTCTTAATCATTTCGGCTAGTATATCTTTATAATTTTCACTTCTTTTATTTCCGAAAAAGTTTTACACAACTTCCTTAATACTGAGCCATGCATCCCTTTGAATTTTTGTCATTGTCGTTGGAAATTTATCATCTTGTAAAAGTCTCCTTATTTCTGGACCATCAAAAATCCCTTCTTTCAACTTAACATCAGATTTATATTGAAACTTTTTATCCAAGTATTTAAAACATCGACTATTTGCATCTAAGGCTTTCACAAATTGCTTCATGGCTCCTAATTCAATATGTAATGAAGGAATCCATACTTTTTTTGGATCAACCAGGGTCGATTCAATGATATTTCCTTTTCCTATTTCAAGTGATTTCCTTTCAGACCACTTATGATTCGTGTAATGTTTTTCGCGATCTCTACTAACCCAAAGGCACAAGAAACACGGATTCTTTATAAATCCAGACTGCTGTCCTAGCAACATACCTGAAACTTTCAAATCACCACATATAAGATGAGGTTGAAGGTTTGTTTAAATTTTCCATATTTTTATATATAAACCCGCTCGACAGGGATCCTGGTCCGATTGCAGGTGAGTCCGCCGTCCTGGAGGTGATAACCCTTTTACCTCTCCAGGGCTAAGTAAAAGGCTTTTCGTCTTTAATGAGGACAATCTCAACTCGTCGTCGAACACACTACAGCATGATCCTCACACCCTGTCGTACCCCTGTAAGGCAGTGCACTTCCACTGGCATCGGTACCCCGACTAGCGTATGAGCGAATCATTCTACACATCCCCTTACGGGGCATTTGTCATCGTCACATGACCAGTCGAGGCAACAGGTGAAAAATCATCGATTACATACATCGAAACATTTAGACATCTGCACACCACACATTCATGCATCCGCAGATCCACACATGCACACACGCAAACATTCACTCATAACCGCAAATACAGGTGGACATTTATAAAAAATGTATTTTTTACCATATTAGGGCAAAAAGAACTCACTTCTTTTTTTAAAGATATACCATTCTTATAGGTACAAAGCTTTCTCTTTCAAGAAATCTACAGCAGCTAATATTGATAAGAAAGTACACAGCCTTACTTTTGGGAAATTCACAGCACCTAATGTTGATAAAGATAAATTAATATTTCTCGTTTCTATATAGACGAAAAACTAAAAATGATTCTAAATTAATTTTTTTAAACATTTTTTCAACAGTACCTCATTGATTTGACCTTCAAATGCCCTTAACCTTAAACTCATGAAGGTCAACCGACACCGGATTCGGATTCAGCATGCTCAAAAACCTACATTTGAATTTTTTCAGATTTTTGGAGCCTTTTTTCCGAATTCGACCTTCAAGTGACCTCAGATGACCCTCAGATAACCAGATATGATCAAATAAAGCTTGGATTTGTATTCAGCGACCCTCCAAACCTATATGTAAATTTTTACAAATTTTTTGAGGTTATTTTGTTGGTTTGACCTTCAAATGACTTTGAACTTGAACTAATGAAGGTCAACCGACACCGGATTCGGATTCAACGTGCTAAAATACCTATGTCTGAATTTTATCAGATTTTCAGCTATATTCTCTTCATTTGACCTTCAAATGACCTTGAAAGCGATCTGATCTGAAAAAAATCTACAAACGATTCGGAATCAGCGACCCAAAAACCATAAAACCCTCAAGGTTGCCTCCGTGGACTTTGACTTTTTTTTGTGCGCCTGTGTTATAGACGCGAAGAAGACAGAAGAAGAGAATAAAATACAAAGCGATTTTAAAGGAAGCAAGGAACTCCTTTATATAAAATGAAAGAAAACAAAAGTACATAATTTGTAGACATGAGAAATAGTAGAGGGGAAATTGTATATGATGCAGACGGAATACTAAAAGCTTTCAGAGATTATTTTAGGAGACAATTCGGAGATGAAGCTATAGGACACCACAACTGCGGTGTTGAACACGATGCATTAGAAAACTCAATTGAGAAAGTCTGTGTCACTGAGGTTAGGGATATAATTAGGAACTGGAAAAACGGAAAGGCTGCCGGGGTAGACTGTATTAACAGTGAAATGCTGAAACATGGTGGCGAGTTCATACCACATAAATTGTGCGAATTGATAAATTTATGTTTCGAGGTGGAAGACGTCCCAGACGATTGGAAACTAGCAATTATCGTACAAATATACAAAAGAAATGGAGATAAAAGCAATTGCAATAATTACAGAGAGATTACCTTATTAAGTACCGTCAGTAAAATATACTCAAAAAAACTTATTCGTAGGGTAATGAAAATAACAGAAGCAAAGATTTGGGAAGTCCAAAGTGGATTTTTGCCAGGAAGGTACTATACGGATCAAATATTCAGCTGAAGGCAAATTAGAGAAAAAAGTCTGAGAGTAGGAAAAAAAGTTTTCTGTACATTTGTTGACCTAGAAACAGCTTTTGACAAGGTAGATAGAAGTAAACTTTGGGAAGTCCTGAAAGAGTATGGAGCCAATGGTTGAATCCTATAAGCTATAAAAATAATATGGTATATACGCGGGTAGCAAAACGAGCGTAAGGGTGAATGGAAAATTGAGTGACTGTTTCGATATTATTCAAGGAGTTAGACTATGATGCGTTATGTCTTCATGGTTATTTATATTATTTATGGACAAGTATTTAAGAGTGGCTCTTTTCGACGAAGAGGGTGTGGATCTCGAAACAGTAAGTGTACGTGGGTTAGCATTCGCAGATGATAAGGTTGTTACGGCAGAGTCAATCGAAGACTTACCAAAAATGTCGAATAAACTGAATTCAAGCATGAAGAGCATGGGCCTCCAAATTAACGCAAATCAACCAAAAATTATGGTGTTCGAAGGAAAGAGTGAGAAAACGCTATGAAATATTTTATTAAATGATGTGAGAATTGAACAAGTTGATAAGTTCGTATACATTGGTAGCTTATTTACTAGGGACGGGAAGACAGATGAGGAATTAGATAGATGCATAAACGAAGGTAAGAAGGTTATTGGAAGAGCAGGTCTCCTTATCAGAAGTAAAAATATATCAAATAAAGCTAAAATGGCAATACATAATTCTATATTTGTACCGGCTGTGCTATACGGTTGCGAGATGTGGACTTATCAAGAAAAATATAAAAGTAAAATTAACGCAATTGACATGAGATTCATGCGCATAATCTGCGGGAAAACTCTGATGGACAAAGTAAGTAACGAGCTCATTCTAAAAGAATGTGGTGCAGAAGAGACGCTAGTAGAGGCATGGGAAAGAAATCGGTTAAGATGGTTCGGGCATGTTGAGAGAATGCCAAATGAACGGCTAACGAAACAAGTGTATCAAGGTAAAGTAAATCGCAGCGTGCCTAGAGGTAGGCCGCGCAAGGAATGGTTAGAATGCGTCAATGAGACCCTAGTTAGAAGAGACATAAGAAGTCACAGAAACACGAGAGCCTAAATGAAAAAATGCATGGATATAAAAGAAGATAGATAAGTAGGCCAGGACAGGAATGTATGGCGGCAAATAGTTAATAAAAAGAGTGTCAGTAGAGTGAATGACGCCTGAAACAAAAGACCTTGGCCACTAATGGATCCAAGTGGGAATTCTTACATAACGAGTTTGTGAGGATCTTCACTTGGGGTAATTGCTAGAGAGATAAATCAGCAACCTGGGTCGGAGCAGTGTTGCGGAATGAACGTGTTATTTACATAAATAACACGAGAATTCTGGATAAATCTTAAAATTCTCTATCCTTTCCCCACATTACTCCTTTCCCCACCTTAACGTGTTATTACACAAACGAAACGTTCTTGTCCCAAAGTCTCCATGGAGAGATGATATGATCAGGAATCACTAACTTTTTGTTGATAAAAAATATGTAGTTTTCAACAAAAAAAATATATATTCTCAAGAGAAGCCCGTCTTAAGAAATATTATAATATTCAACAAACAAACATGCAATTTTCTCAATATTGTAAGCGTGTTTTTGCACAAACGAATCGGTCTTGTCACAAAGTCTTCAAGCAGAGATGATATGATCGTGAATCACTTACTTTTTGTTGATAAAAAATATGTGGTTTTCAAAAAAAAAATATATATTTCTGAGAGAAGTCCGCATTAAGAAATATTATAATATTCAACATTCAATAAATAAAAATGCAGTTTTATCATTATTGTAAACGTGGTTTTGTACAATTGAAACTGTTTTGTCCCAAAGTCTTCAATCAGTGATGATATGGTCGAGAATTACTTAGTTTTTGTTGACAAAAAATTATGTAGTTTTTAAACAAAACAAAAATATTTCTAAGAAAAGCTCGCATTAAGAAATATTATAATATTTAATATTCAATCAACAAAAATGAAATTTTATGATTATTGTAAGCGTGGCTTTTCACAAACGAAACTGTTTTCTCCCAAAGTCTTCTTTAAGCAGAGATGATATGATCGAGAATCACTCACTTTTTGTTGATAAAAAATGTGTAGTTTAAAAAAGAATTATTTCCAAGAGTAGCCCGCCTTGAGAAATATTATAATATTTAATATTCAATCAACGAAATTGCCATTTTATCGTTATTCTAAGCGTGGTTTTGCACAAACGAAACATTTATGCACCAAATGCTTCACGCAGGGTTGATTTGTTCGAGAAAACATTGTAAAATGGTGTTCTCATAATTTGTAATATTATTCCATTGTAAAGAGCTTATAATTGTGGGTTTAAAAATTAAAGCCAAAAAACTTACTTTTTTGAAAAAGTCGATTTTAATCCGTTTTTCACTTCAACTCGTGCTCTGTACGTCAGTTTTTGGAATTTTT
>NC_046662.1:106735111-106761606 GCF_010883055.1 Belonocnema kinseyi
AATTAAAATTCGAAAATTTTTTCTAAAGCCTCCAGGGGACTTCGTTTTCGCACGAAAAAATTTTATGTGCCCTTATTGCATCCGGACCCACAATTGTAAAATCAATTTAGGAATGTAGCGATGTGATAACAGAATGTTATTATTTCTTAAACAGGGATTATAAGCCGAAGTTTTGTCTCGCTAAAGGTCAAAAGTAATGACCCAAACTTACCGACATTACAGTTTTTGTGAAGATAGGCTTAAATTCAAATTTTATTTTTATTATCAAAACATGCATTGAAAAATCAAGTAACAAGACATTGAACTTTACATTACAAGTTCACTTATCTAACATTAAAAAAAAAAGAATTTTATTCATAATTTGGATTTTTAAGAGAATCCCGATATAGATTTCGTTTAAGATTTTACAATGAAAAATAAATAATTAAAAGTCATGCATTATTTTGAGAGTGGTTTTGCATAAACTGATCGAAGGAAGTTACCGTTTCACCTTAAGTAGATAAGTTCAATTTAGAAAATAATTGAGAAACTTAACCCCAAAGCACGTGTGCTAACTTTAAAATTTTAATATTCACAGCAAATTTGAGAAGAAATTCCACTCCTGCGTCGCACTGTAATTATAAGTAAGATGTTTAGTCAACCGAATTTAAGGTGGGTTAACGTTTTTGGAGAACTTAGTGATGTTATTTACTCGATTTAACCGACTTTAATATACGTGTATATTAATTTTACAACATGATTCTATATTAAATGTAAGTTACGGTATATTCAAATTACTTTACTCACATATATATTAAATTTCTATTGGATTTTTTTAAAAGTGACAATGAAGTACCCGAAGTTTTGTAACTGCCATTCCACTTGCGTTCTGTAAATATGCTGAGTGAATCACAATAATTCATTATTTCCAAGGACAAATCATTCGTCGTTTACTTGCAAAGTGAGCTTAATTATAAAGTCCCATTTTAATAGATTTGGAATATAAGTAACAATATCCAACTGAAGATAAGTAGAACAGCAGAATCATGTACGAAATTCCCAATGCACTAAATATTCTGCTGTTATATTTCTACATTTGCACAAATTTAATCATCGCGATTTTTCATCGGAATTCAAATTTCAATTCTTGTGGTGCGAATTGTAAGGTTCTCAATTTTTCAATATTCCCCGTGCACGACTTGGAACATAACCGGATTACGGTTCGAGAATAGCTTTTTCGGGATGCGAGGGAAAGATTGGCTGCGTAGGTGGGAGAAAGTTAGGGGTTTGAAGCCACGATAGGAGAACCGAGGTTCGATTAATATACATATCGCGCGATCTGTACGGGATTTCAGAGCGGCAGCTACGCTCTGCCTGCCTGTTACACCCACATCCCCGTGGGATTTGAATATCAACCAATTTCCTGTCGGCATTTGTGCGACGAGTACTTCACCAGCCGCCAAGCGTGATTCCAATTGCTAATACGCAGCTTCGTCAATCAAATAATTCAGAAGGTGACTTTCTTCTTTTCAGAATCATTTTATCCTGATTTAATTCAAATAGAAACTTTTATTTGAGTTGTTTCTTATAAAAACCCCCATCAAGACATGCTGCAGTCGAAAAGTTCGGTTTGAGACGCAGCCAGACATCAATGTCTTGGAGATGAAATCAAGACATAACCGAGTCGAACTCAAGTCGAAGCATTTTAACTCGGGAGCTACTGCAATATAAAGGTATATTAGCCCAGTACTTTGGCTTCTTACTAAATTTTTCGTGGAATTTCATGTTATTTCATGAATTTCTGTGGATTGACATACTACGTATATGGTATTATTGTAATACACCAACATTACGGAGAAAATGATATCGCGTGAATTGCAGTATATACTGTCATTCCTGCGCTATATATCGTAATTATCGCATTATAAAATAGCGTAAAATCGTGATATTGTAATTGCAAGATTTTAGACTATATTATTATTTTCATATAATATATATATACGAGGATTCTGGTAGTAGCCAAGCGATGTTAGTACATTGCAATATCGTACGAAGCTCCAGAACCTGCTTGTACGTTATCATATTGCGCTTTATTTCAATTTAGGGGTTTTGTGATATTAATGTGCGATATCTTTTTCTCTGTGATGTTTTATTCAAGAGTTACTAGAAACAATATATATCAGAAGTTTTGGATACGACATGACTGCTGCAAATCACAAGAGAGGATCGACGCAGCTTATCTGATATGAAACCGTTCGTATCAACAACAAAGAAGCTTAAAAGGGTTGTTTCCTCAACCTGACGTGACGTGAATAATAAATGATCGTATTAAAAAACCCTCTTTATTTCATCATATTTTGTGTGTACTATATCACGGGTAAATAATTCTCCCAAGCAGAACATTAAAAAAATGATGTAATATCAGAAATAAAAATAACCTAACGACAACAATACAAGTGCAAGAATATTGCCCAAATTCAAATTGAAATTCTGCTTTTTCAAATATTTATTATACCAAAATTCATATGAACAAAAAAAGTTTGCCCTAAATACTATTTTTCCGAATTACTGCTTGTCCATAATTTTCATTTCTCGAATTAAAAGTTAGAACGGTATTAACGATCAACGCACATTTTTCTGTAGACTTTTGTTGCTGGATTCAAAATCTTTCTATTCCATTAAGGTAATTTGTGAGATCATTGAGGGCAAACGCGTGTTTGGTCATATTTCTTTTCCAAAATGAATGTTGTGACAGAGTTGTGACAGAGTATCTATGGCTCTATTGTATTTGCGTGTTTTAGAGAAGTTACATATTTATGCATTCTTATGATCGTATTTAAATTTTTCTAACAAAATAATTGATCGACATGTCGCAATGAAAGATTATATGACTTCCTAATTTTAACTAATATTTGAGAAGAAAATTCAAATAGAAAATTGTTCGCTTCTCTATTCATAGCTGCCTCCATAGTACCTGACTTCTCAGAACAACACTGGCGGGGCCAGGGAAAC
Organism: Belonocnema kinseyi; assembly: GCF_010883055.1. Taxonomy (NCBI): domain Eukaryota; kingdom Metazoa; phylum Arthropoda; class Insecta; order Hymenoptera; family Cynipidae; genus Belonocnema; species Belonocnema kinseyi. The sequence continues at coordinate 106,738,103 of NC_046662.1, forward strand.
GTTTCGCTGGCCTCGACATTATCCAAACTCAACTTCATATGGGTTCATTATTTTCGTCTTGATTTGTTTAAATTTATGCAACCAACTAACAACCCCTAAAAAGTACCCCCTGTGCGGAAAACACCATGTCGGGGCCAGACATTATCCAAAATAAACTTTACATGGATGTATTATTTTCATCTTAATTCGTTTAAATTTGTGCTACCCACTTCAACCCTTTAAAATCACCCCCTGTTAGGCAAGCACCATGGCGGGCCAACAAAACGTACCGCTGGTCCTGACATTGTCCAAAATCTACTTTATATGGGTGCATTATTTTCAGCCTAATTTGTTCAGATAGTTGCAGCCAACTTCAACCCCTGAAAACCACCCCCTTTTAGGCAAAAACCATGGTGGGGCCAGCGAAACATACCGCTGGTTCCGACATTGTCCAAAATCTACATTCTATGGGCGCATTAGTTTCGTCTTAATTTGTTCGTAATTTTGCAACCAACTTTAACCCTTAAAAACTACCACCTCTACGGAAAACACCATGGCGGGGCCAGCAAAAGGTACTGATGGTCCCGACATTATCCAAAATCAAATTTATAAAGGTGCATTATTTTCGTTTTAATTTGTTCAAATTTGTGCAATCAACTTCAGCCCTTAAAAAAAACCCTGTTAGGCAAACACCATGGCGGGCCAGCGAAACGATTCACTGGCCCCGCCATGTTGGTTTCCGCACAGGGGGTAGTTTTTAGGGGTTAAAGTTGGTTGCACAAATTTGAATAAATTAAGACGGAGTTAATACACCCATATAAAGTTTAGTTTGTATAATGTCAGGGCCAGCGAAACTTTTCGCTGGCGTTAAATATTTGGCCGAAAAAAAAGTTAAATTTGCGTGGGTGGTGGGGCCGGCGAAATGGTCCTTATATATACTTATGAACAACGGCTTAGTCTAATTTTTTTTTCTTCCATTTTTAACGACGCGAATGTTCTTTATTTATATTAACACATGAATTCAAAATGCTTTTAATCCAGAACTATAAATCCCGGAAGCAAACCAATGCTACTGAATTTGCGCAAGTTTTCTTATGCGAAATTCGCAATGAAAAATATTTAAAAAATTTTTCACACGACGCACAGTGGTCTGGAATAGGAATTTACTGTTCATAATCGCCCACAGGCCGTATTTCTTAAACGATATAAAAGATTTTTTTTAATGCTCAGCAATTAATTTTTAAAAGAATCGTGGTTTGCTTTTTTTAAATTTTTTCCACAGAGCAACAATATATAAATAAATATAGTGACAAAATTGACCATTTTAGCTTTGTGAATTTTTATCTCAAGAAAAAATACAGATAGAAACTCACTATCAGCCGGAGTTATTGCATATACATTCATAGAACATAATTAATTTGAATAATATTTAACTTAATTATTATAAACAATTTTTATAAACAAATTCTTATCAGTGTTTTTTAATCATAGAAAAAGTCGTTTATTTCATGCTAGTTGCTAATATTTTTCATAAGAGTCATAATTTCTATCAAAAAAATTAGCATGAGTTAACAACTATTGTTTTTAAAAACATTTCTATAAACAAATTCTTTATAAACGAGTTTTCCTCAGAGCTGAATTGATTTTTCTGAACAAAAGTGATTCACAATTAATTTAAAGCCATTTATATACTTTAAGCTTTATCGAACATAAAAAATATAGATTGTTTATAACAATTTAGTTAAACAAGTCTCCTAATCGGCCGTTTCCTTGTAGAAAAAAGTGTTTTTTTCTTCAATAATTATTAGAGTGATATTTATTGCGGTGACTAACCAACGAAATTAAATAAGGAATAATTTACATAATTGTTATAAACAATTTTTTAACAAAACTATGATTTATTTTTTTTAAATGCAAAAAGGACGGTTTTCCGCTGAAATTATCCGACGATAAACTAACAGTGATTCCAAAATTGGATATAGGACATTAAATAATAATTTGCGTAATTGTTAATAACAATTTTAAAACAATGCGTGACAATCTGCAGTTGGTCGTAGAAAAAAGTTATTTTTTCTTCAATAATTTTTGTGATAATCTTATTTGTGTTATTGAATCAATGAAAAAATTGATACTTTTAATAATAATGAGATTATTATAAAGAACTTAAAATAAATAAATTACGATTTAGAACTCGAATCATTTTTAGATTCAAATTGTTCTATTAGTTCATCGAGTTCTTGATCAAGTTCAACTTCAACTTTTTCCCATTCAGGCTTCAAGGATGCAATGAAAAGATCTGAGGACTCAAGGTGTTTGTGAATTAGGTCGTGCATAGTATGCACTCGAGAGATTTTTCGTGTTTTGAACTGTCGAATGTACTTGATATCCTTGTTTCTGGCTTCAGAAACTTCTTCGGAATACATGCCAATTAGCAGCATACAATTCTCCATAACTTTTCCCCCATGTAGCAGTATTTTATAAACTGAAGAAGACATGTAGTATCATGGATATAAGCTCACATACAATTCTGCTGTCCTAAAAGCATACTCGTTGAAAAAGAGAGGAGGAATTTTTCTGCTACTAACTAACATTTGTAGTATGTTTCTAAACATTTTAATGAGTTCTTTATTTACTCCAGTTATTTCTAACATTTGATCAACATTCGAGAAAAACCTACGAGCCGTATTACCACAATTAGAGTTGCCAGATTCTTGACTTGGTTGATCAATTATTAACCCCTTCTGTTTGAAATTCGTTGCAAATTCTTTCCTTAGCTTCTTTCATCGTTTCTTTATCCTCTTTCTTGAATATGCTCCATTTGCAGATTTTTAACCGATAAGCAATATGTAGTAGTACTCCACAAAACAAATGGAAGATAAGTGACTTCTGAATGCGCAAGTACAGCGTTATTGCACCTTATTTTCACTGGTTCCTCATTTATTTTTCAGGAAGTTGCATAAAACAAATGAAAGATAGGTAACTTCTAAAAACGCAAGTACAGCGTTATTGCTATGGACAGTTTGCTACAGAAATTGTTATTAACAATTACGCAAATTATTATTTAATGTCCCATATCCAGTTTTGGAATCACTGTTAGTTTATTGTCGGATAATTTCAGTGGAAAACCGTCCTTTTTGCATGTAAAAAAAATAAATCATAGTTTTGTTAAAAAATTTGTTTATAACAATCATATAAATTATTCTTTATTCAATTTTGTTGGTTAGACTCCGCAATAAATGTCACTCTAATAATTATTGAAGAAAAAAACATTTTTTTCTACGAGGAAACGGCCGATTAGGAGATTTGTTTAATCAAATTGTTATAAACAATCTATATTGCTTATGTTTGATGAAGCTTAAATTATATAAATGGCTTTATTGACAATTGTGAATCATTTTTGTTCAGAAAAATTAATTCAGCTATGAGAAAAACTCGTTTATAAAGAATTTGTTTATAGAAATTGTTTATAATAATTCAGTTTAATATTATTGAAATTAATTATGTTCTATGAATGCATGTGCAATAATTTCGACTGATAGTGAGTTTCTATCTGTATTTTTTCTTGAGATTAAAAATTCACAAAGCTACAATGGTCAATTTTGTCACTATATTTGTTTATATATTGTTGCTCTGTGAAAAAAATTAAAAAAGCAGACCACAATTCTCTTGAAAATCAATTGCTGAGCATTTCTGAAAAAACTTATAAATCGGTTAAGAAATACGACCTGTGGGCAATTATGAACAGTAAATTCCTATTCCAGACCACTTTACGATGTTTTTATTCTAAAAATTCATTAACAACCCAGGTGCGAATTCAAGTCGGCACCCTGAGCAGATTTGTTTGGCCCGAAGTCGGACCGACTTTGGCCCACCGTAGATCGGCAGTCAAAGTCGGGAAAGCTTTCGTTAATGAGTAAATCCGACTACCGGCCCAACTCTGAGCCAAAGTCGGCCCGGAGATCGGCATAAAGGGATTAAAAAATTCTGAAGAAGTTAGGCCTAATATTGGCCCAATAATGGCCCAAACATGAACCAACCATCGGGGCAACTATGGGACATCTTTCGTTACCGAGTAACGCCGATTACCGGCCCAACTTTGGGCCAAGGTCGGCCTAGAGACCGGAATAAAGGGACTTTAATATTCTTTTTAATAAAAAGAGAAAAAAATTCATAAATGAATTTCGAAATATTTCAAGTAATTTTAAAGAAGTTTAAAATATTTGAGAAGAATTAAAAAAAGGCAAAAGAATTTTCAAGAGATTTTAGAGGGTTTAAAATACTTTTTAAAAGTCCGAAAGATTTTAAGTGATTTTAAGGGATTTTGTGTCATTTCAATAGATTCAATATCATTTAAAAAGTGGGTAAAAGAATTTAAAATCTTAGAAAGCATTTTAAATGATTTAAAAAAAATCAAGAGTTTAAGGATTTTCATGTAAGTTAAAAATATTTCAAAGCATTTAAATAGATTTTCGGGAATTTCAAGGGACCGGAGTTATTTGATTTAAAATTTTTTTAAAGTTTATGAACGAATTTTAAAAGATTCCAAAATATTTAAAAGAGTTTAAGATATATTTAATGAGTGTAAGAGGTTTTAAGTAATTTCGAAGAATTTTTGAGGAATGTAGGTAGAATTTAAATGACTTTTAAGATTTTAAAGTAACTTTAAAATCTAATAATGTTCTTGAATTCTTTAGAGTCTGTTCGGGGGGGAACGACCTACGCTCAAAGGCACAATGCGGCACTAAAAGTGCTTTATTTCCATCTCTGTCACTCTTACGGCATTAACCTTAATATTGCTCATCTAAATGCTCCTAGGGAAATCGATTCAATTGTCGAGAATGGGAAGTGCCGCATATACTGGACCTTTATATTCTCGAAAATTGTTTCTGTTGCTCACTTGAGGCCTGACATGGTTGTTCTTGAGCGAACCATGTTCGTTATAGAATTTTTGGCACAAGCTGAAAAAAAACATCATAGCCAAGGAGAATGACAGGAAAGAAAGGTATCGAGACCTTATAAGGGAGTTGGAACGATTGTACCCGGAATACTCTGTCAAACTAATCGTCCTTATCATCGGCGCTCTTGGGGGAGCCAAGCTTTCACTAGTTAATGGCCCAAAAAGCATCCCTGCGTGTCAACAATATGCTAAAACACTTGCGGGAAAAATGCCGAAGGTAGTAGTCCTTGGTTCGCTCCGTGTTATTAGGGTGCACGAGGCTTTTTCTGGATCGTCGTATTGCTTCCGTTGTGGCTGAAATTTTACCGCTTTTTAGGCCATTAACTAGTGAAAGCTTGGCACCTCCAAGAGCGCCGATGATATGGACGATTAGTTTGACAGAATATCCCGGGTACAATCGTTCCAACTCCCTTATAAGGTCTCGATACCTCTCTTTCTTTTCATTCTCCTTGACTATAATGTTTTTTTCGGCCGGTGCCAAAAATTCGATAACGAACATGGTTCGCTTCTCGAAGTCAAGAAGAACCATGTCAGGTCTCAAGAGAGCAACAGAAAAAATTTTCGAGAATATAAAGGTCCAGTATATGCGGCACTTCCCATTCTCGACAATTGAATCGATTTCCCTAGGAGCATTTAGAGGAGCAATATTAAGGTTAATGCCGTAAGAGTGACAGAGATGGTAATAAAGCACTCTTAGTGCCGTATTGTGCCTTTGAATGCAGGTCGTTCCCGCGTGAGTTGGACAACTAGATAGTATGTGAGCTAAATGCTCGGGGTGTGCATGGCACGCCCTGCAGCTATCATCGGGAATGTCTTGGCTCAAAATGTGGCGACGGTATGTTTAGGTGGAACTGACACCGTCTTGGCATGCTCTTCCATTTGCAACTCTATGTGCTGTAGCCAGAATAATCCTGTTCTGAAGATATTCAAGACTCAATATTTCGCGACCACCTTGACGACGTGAGATGTATAGTCGCGAAACGGAAGACTTAAGATGCATGCTTTTGTTCATGCGCATAACCTTTCATATCCCGATATCAAGGGATCTGAACCAAATGGAAGACCAAATCTGCCATATAGAACGTTTGTATGTGCTTCGTAGAGTATCGTTTATAGATGTCACATCCTGAATGCGGCTCTGTGGCACACCCAGGTATATATAAGTCTCTCCAGCGCAAAGGTGTCGTATAGGGCTTCTATCAATGAGCTCAGGATCTTCTGGAATGTCATTAAGTTTTTCATGTTTCAAATAAACCTTGGCGCATTTGTCTACCCGAGATTCCATTCCAATTTCCTTCGTGTATCGTCCCATAATCTCTAGAGCTAGATGTAGTTGCTTTTTGTTTTTAGCATAGATCTTAAGATCGTCCATGTAAAATACATCAGTAACCTTGTACTTTCGAGCTGCAGGTTTGACGCACAAGTACCCATCGAAATGGCGAAGTACTAAAGATAGTAGCAATAATTTAAGGCAAAATAGGAGTGGGCTCATGGTGTCGCCCTGAAAGACACCTCTCTGAAACGTGACGTTGTTAGTTGTCACACGAATTTTGCCAGATGAGATAGTAAATCTGGTTTTCCAAAGCGGCATCAATCTCTCTATGCACCCAACTATTTGCGGATGAACCTTTAAGATTTCCAAAAGACAGATGATAAGTCTATGGGATGTAGAATCGAAAGCTTTCCGATAATCAATCCAGGCCATCGATAGGTCACGCTGGTAGAATGCTGCTTCTTTGCGGACACATCTATCGATGAGCAGGTTCTCCCGACAGACCGTTACGCCTTTCTTGGATCCTCGTTGTTCACAGATTTCTTGCCACACATGTTAAATTGCCCGAACAATCCTATCATTTAGGATAGCTATGAATATCTTATACAGTTTGTTCAGATAAGTTATTGGCCTGTTATTCTTCGGGTCAGCTAAGTTGCCTATTTTCGGCAGGAGTATTGTGCGCCTTTCCATCAACCACTCCGGAATCGGCTCTTCCGACTTTAAGTATGAGGTAAAAATACGGGCCAAATGCTGATGGGTTAAAGGAAACTTCTTCCACCAGAAGGTTTTGATACAATCTCGTCCCGGTGCGGAATAGTTCTTCATCCCTCTTAATACTTTTTTCACCTCCTCGGTAGTGATGGGTGAGCATTCTTTATCAGGTGTTATGAGGGCACCACATAGCTCCTTGAAGCTATTTATATTTTCTGAGTCTGCGTCCAGTCTATTCTGCACTTCCTGGACTTTTCTCCATAATACTTCGACCTCCTCTGGTTTCGGCGGGTGTACGATGGTGACCGGAGGGTCTTGGAAGAGTCGAGATGGGTCGAAGAGAAACTGTTGATTTTCTCTGACCCACCTCTCCCTCCGCTCTAGACTTCTCTTAGCGTCAGATAGTATCCGTATTCTCTCAACAATATGCTGCCTGATGGTCAGCAGCTTTGACTTGTTAAGTTTGTGATAACGGGTCCGGAGTTCGCGCAAGAACTTTCAAACCTTGGCGGTAAAATTCCTGACAGATGTAATGTAATCAATCACACACTGAAAGCGGGACGCGTACTGTCTTGCCCAGCCTATCTTCATGGTAAGTTGATGCATTCGTCTTTTGGTCTTATGATCAACCGTTGATTTTGTTTTACGGTTTGCATCGGCCAAAGCTCTCGCTGCATTATACACACAATAATTGATAGCCCAGAGGTCGGATTCTCCGGAAAAATTTCCACGAAGCTCGTCATTCATTTCAGCCAGATCTTTAGGCTTAAGAGAAACCTCGGTGTTGATGTTTCTCCGTGTCATAAAGCATCGCTCTTCCTCTATTGGATGCCTGCCCGCGGTTGGGCTTAATGTCGCCTCTCTTTCTCTCTTGCCGACTTGTTCTAGCTGTGGTAGAGTAGACGTTCCGCTTTCATAGCCCCTTTTTCGGAGTAGTTCAGCATGGTTTCGCAGACGTTGCTGCGAAAAGTGCGATAGCTTCGGGTGTTTCTCGCACCACAGAGCATGCAGGCGTGCCATGTAACCCCGTTCAGGGGTCATACTCGCATCGTAGCCCTCTAGCAAGTCGTGATTCAGTCGCTCCTTCCACCTAAAGGTCGCGAGATCCAATCGATCCATCGCATTGAATCCATTTTCATTGGCTCCCCTAGCTCTAAAGTGGTCGGCATTGTTCGCCGACCAATTGTCGGGAGCCCTGCGCGTTCTGTTGTTTTGAACCGCACTTACTACAACTATGTTTGGTATTGTCATTTTTGTTCCCAAGGGAAGCTAGGGAAAGGGGTTCGTCCATCCTTGCAGAGCCCCGCAGTTAAGGATAAGGCTGCGTACTCTGAGAGGTCGCCCGGTATCCCAGAATCACCGTTCTAGACACCTCACCCAGGTGCCATTCATCTTTCGGCACGGTTTTCACACCTCCGCCTGGGGGTTAATTCCTTCTGGACCACCCCTGGACAATTATCCGCGACAGCCTTAGGCGTTAGGAATGAGGAATGCGAAACTTATAGGGTTCTAACCCCAAGGCGAATAAAAATTTTCGTAGCGTGCGATTATAAGCAGTGTAGTGATTGTATATTTATTAAACTACCCATCGTAACCTCTACTATAAGATTAGTTCTATAAAATTTAATGTATATTTTTTCCGTGTAATTGTCATAGTTGGCCCGATTTTGCTAATGTATTTTCTACCAATGGTCAGGCCAAAGTTATAATTTCACCGTTGGGCCGACTTCTAGTAGTCACGGTTAGGCCAACCATGGTAGCTAATAGTCGGCGAATAGAGTTGGGCCATATTTATCATTTCCGTATATTTGATCTATTATCGTCAAATGTCATTGAAGTGACTGGAAGGTCCGTCAAATCATAATAGACATGCGTGTTCTGTAGATTGTTTGTTTACTTGAAAATAAAATATATTAAAAATAAAATACGGTTAAAAAATAAAAAAGTTAAAAAATCAGTTGGGTTTAAAATAAAATAACATAACTACAAAAACATTATTATATACGACTTCGCCAACCTGTTGGACACAGTATTGTCAATTAATATAAATATGTACATTTTGAAACTTCGTTCGTTCTGCGTCGTGCCATAGACGAAGTGGAATGACGAACAAAGTAGAACGAGAGACATACATGATAAAGTAGGGATGGTAAGTTGATTATAAAGCAGTTAGCACAAGCATATTTACGGTTTATAATGATAAGACACGATGATTTATATTATTATCGATTCGTGGATAGTATTAGACTGTTAAAGATTCCGCTGATACCGTCAACATCCGATTTAAAGTTTACGTTATTATTCTTGATTATTTTTGCGTCTAGTGCTGCTTGATGATCAACAGTTTACACTTGTTCAGCTTGTGATTTGCTTTCCGTAAGTTTCGAGCTAGTGCCTTAAGGCGCTTCCTCAGACTCGAAAATTGTCCTATGTATTGCCCAAAACAGCTTTTATCCTACAATTTTGAATTGTATGATTTCATATTTTAACCACAGAATATAAATGCCTAAATACAGCCTTAGGCAGAGAGCTTTTTTCGAAAAATGGCCCAGTAGGCCCAAGCTCGAGCCTCGGATTTAGATTGAGTGCCTGTCATGCCTCACTCAACTCTCCTATTGTCAGAGATTACAGTAGATTTGAAAAAATTAAAAATGATCAAATTTTAAAGGGTTTAATTTTAATATTTTGCATTCGGTTCATTACATAACGAAGACATGATTAAAAAAAGGTAGAAGAAAATCGGTTAATCCGTTCAATTTCTGGATATACCTTTTTTTTTCTCTTCTCCGATTGTACGGTAAAAAGTACTGAAAAAAAGATGCTGCGTCCAGAATTTGAAACTGTTGAATCAGAAAAGTATGGAATTTCCATTTATTTTATTTTCATTTTCTTATTTATTTCATTTATTCATTCATTCATTTCATTATTTTAATTTCATAGTGACAATTTTGAATTGAAAATTCTGCAATCCTAGACAATCATTATTTTCCTATTTTTTTTCTTGAATATCTATTTGTTTCTGATGGAACTGCTTGCGCCATAATGAATGTGCTCTTGGTCAGAATTAATTAGATTTTTTGCTTCAATATTCATATCTTGTGGTTTAATTTCATTGCTTTTCTTTCAAAAAATTACAATATTATTCACAGAAAGCGGAGGAGCCTATTTTTTCTAGGTGGGGACCGAGCCGTAGAATTGTAAAATTAAATGGCACAATGTGTACAGTTTATATTATGTTAAAATATAATCAAAATTATTTATTTATTTCCAGTCGTTATACAATATCGAGTATTTGCGAAAAAAGTCCATACTAGTCAATTTTATTTTCAACTCTCCTTCCCCCCCCCCCCCCCCCCCCCCCCCCCCCCCCCCCCCCCACAGTGCCCCATATATGACCTAAAATAAAAAACTACATTTTCACCTTCATTATTGTTAATTTTTAGCAAATATCTGTCGTCTTTTTCATACAAATAATTATTAGCGGACCATTTGAACATTTTCCGATGTTTACTTTTTAAACAATTTTCAATTATTTACAGTAATGAAAATTATTTACACAATACTTTAATCCCAAAAAATGTAACAAATAATCGTATTTTCCGATTTAAATGTGTGTGTTTGTCATTGCTTGGAGTAGTTCATTTTTCTAAAAACATTACATAATCATTTAAGCAATTATTTATGGTCTATTTTCCAAATTTCTGAGCATTGAGCTGGAGATTTCCACTTTTTCTAAATTGGTATCCTATGCTACTTTTTGTTGAATAATTACATAATGTTGATACAGTTTTTAAAACTGTTTAATAAATTTCAATTAGTTTAAACAATCTTAATTTGCTCAATCAGTTTATTTACTATAACTGAATAGTGTATTAAATGCCTGTATAGTGTATACCAAGAATAGATGGACCACTTTTTAATTGTTTTGGCAAATATAAGTTGTTTAAGTATTTACTTTTTGAAAAAAATACTTTTGCAATAGTATATTCTAAGATAAAAATAATATTCAATAATTTCGACGACTAGTAAATTCTGCTAAAATCTTAATGTTATTGTTTATACAATTCATTATTGTTTTTTCCTTTAGATTTACGTAAAATTAAGTATGAATGGCTTACATTAATAAAACAACAACGTCAACAACAAACAGAAAACAACAACATCAATAAAAAGTTGCGTAGGATAAAAATTCAGAAAAAGTGGACATCTCTGCCTTACTTTTTAGAATTTTTGAAAAAAAGCAATAAATAATTGTTTAAATAATTATATAATGTTTTTAGAACTATTTTATACTCCAAACAATGAGATGATCTTTTTCAGGATTTTTGTCGTGTAATCGGAGAAGAGAGAATACACGTATATCCGTTATTTTTACGGGCCATATTTCTAACTTCCTTGCATTTGCTTCTGTCTTTCGATAAACATCGCACTAAATCACCCGTCAATACTCACTCGACTGACTAAATCATTCGTCAATACTCCATTAAAATAATGAAATAAAAAGCAAAAAATGAAATAAATGAATGAATTAATTAAATAAATAAGAAAATGAAAATAAACTAACTGGAAATTTCATACTTTTTTGATTCAACAGTTTCTAATTCTGGACGCAGCACCTTTTTTTCAGTACTTTTTGCCGCACAATCTGAGAAGAGAGAAAAAAAGTATATCCAGAAATTGAACGGATTATCCGATTTTCTTCTACCTTTTTTTAATCGTCTCGTCCTTATGTAATGAACCGAATGCAGAATATTAAAATTCAATTCCTTAAAATTTGATCATTTTTAATTTTTTCAATCCGACTGTAATCTCTAACAATAGGAGAGTGGAGTGAGGCATGACAGGCACTCAATCTAAATCCGAGGCTCGAGCTTGGGCTTACGTGTTTTAATTATCGTCAAAAAAAGACATTCTAGACCACCTGCTGTTGCATAGCCATCCAGACGCCCCACGAACTATGTTCACCATGAGTACACTCATGGTGGCGGTTTGCTACGTCCCAGGCGCAAAAAATAGATCAATGTTCAATTAATTAGAATAAAACGAGAACCAGGCCATTTTTCGAAAAATGCTTCAAATTGTGTTTCAAATTGTAACAAACTTTTATCCAACATTTCATGTACAAAATTAATTGCAATAACTAAATTAAAAAATTATATTTCGAAAAAAACTCCTTTTACACTACCGAAAGAAATCTTTGAGTTTTCTTTAGCGAAATAGCCTGGCCCATTTGAGTCTATAAACAAAGTCGATTTGAAACAAAATAGTCTCGAAGATAGTTTGAGAGATTTGGGTCCTTTTCAAAATCCTTTTAGTGGTCCTTTTAAGAGTGGTGCGGCGGTAATATAATGTTCCTTTTGTATTCGTCACGTACCGGGCGGGCACAGTTATTTACAGTAGTTGGTCGTGGCTAATCCGCTCTCCCTTTTAAAATTTCTCTTCAAATTATTAACACTTATTTTTAATTAATGAATTTTCTCATTATACTTATTGATAATTATAACTTATATACTGATATACAATTTTCTGGTTGAATTAAAAAATGTTGTTTTTTTTGGCGTATCTCATTCCATTTACGAGAAACGCTCTATTAATTCCAATTTTAAGCATTAAAAAAAAAGTTAGATATCTGAAGTCATCGAAGCCCGTAGATTCCGAATTATTATGTTTTAGGCTGTTAACTATGAAATTTAAAAAAATCTACTTCTAAATTTTAATCCGAAAGCTTAACAAAGGACCCTTGAGTGTCGGCTACTCTATTGACATAGCCTCTCTGCTTCTTATTTATGATCGTATTCTTATTTCAATTTCGGAAAGGATATTTTAAAGCCTCAAGACCATTTAAATGAGCTTCCTGGACCTTTAAAAATATCTACCTGAGTTCCTGCGGAGAATTTGTCTGAGCTTCTTTGACCTAAAGAATTTTTAGTATATACTTAAATATTCTTTTCGGTGGGGTACAAATAATTTTTGATGTAAGGTTTAACATTTTAAAAAATTTTCATAATAAATCTTTGAAGATTTATTTCCAATTGTTCTCAAACAAAATATTATGTACTTTTCTTATTTGTAAGACTTATGAATTCTTCTACTGCTAATATATTAATTATTTAAATTGCAAATTACTACATTTTATTTGAAATTAAGTCGGCCTAAGAAACCTTTTGAGATACTACGTATCTACAGCACTGGTTACCTCCTTTCCAGTGACGTAAATGCTTTGCAATTTAATCAGTAGGGAGCCATTAGATTCAAAAGTTTTTTTTTCTAGTTTGAAATTGCTATCATGGAAAGAGGGGTGTGCAAGTTTTATTGCTTGATCAACTAAGCTATTGACAAGACTAATTTTATGTCGAGGATATATTATTGATCTAAAATTCGTGTAACGACCAGACCAGGTATTTTTTTAAACCAATTGGTTATAATCTTTATTAACATACCCATGAAAAAATCAAGGTTTTTCTCGTAAGAAGCGATTAAGATCTCGGATTCTAGCTCATCCATTACGACATCCGAAACGGCTGCACAGATCGGAGATGCCACGGAGACCCTTGAAGTCTGTTTGTAAAATTTTCCTTAGAAAGAACAGCATGAATTAGTTGAACAAAATTTTAAAATTTCCTAGAAAAGTTCAAAATGTAGGCGAGTGGTGGGTAATGTGACGCGGTGGCTAATGTGGCGCACCCTCATTTAGAGAAATTGATTGATTTTTAGCGAGAAGTGTGTACCGTACTGTATTTTTTATGTGTACTGTTTTGTATAGTGAACAAATTTGCTCAATATCGCGAATCACTCAATTCTTATTATGGAATGGAAGCTTCTAATGTGTCCCCTAAGGGTTTACATTTTTCTTACACCTTCTCTATTCCTTTACACACCCTCCACATACTTACTTGGTGGTGAAAGAGGGACCTACAGATTAAGGTGGGTTCCGAACCACCAAGAGCAACAGCCTTAAGTACCTAGAGAAAAAACCTTTTTCTCTAGAGGTACCGGTCCCACGACTCTCCGGAGATGAACAACTCCCTTGCTAGGCTAGTTTTCACCGCATTGGCCACCGAGACTCTTCCAGAGTGCGAGGCGGGAATCGAACCCGCAAGCCGAAGGAGTGGGTCCAAAGCCTACGCTTTAGCCCCCACGACCATCGTCCCACTAACTCAATTCTTATTATGGAAAGTTATTTTTGGGTGTTAGGTGTGTATTTTTAAAGTAACCAAAAAGCAGTGAAAAAGTACAGTATTTGACTTTTAATTTCTGTAACTCTTTGTAGAATCGATTCTTTAGAATGATATGATCCTTGTAGTGTTTTAATTTTCTTGCGTAAAAACATTTTTTCATACATGATGCACGTGCGACTAATGTGGCGCATCCGATATTGAAAACGTCTGGCAACTTGACGCACTGCGAGTTTCGTTGAATTTTGCCAACGACTGAGAGCTGCGAAGAAACGTGCCAGTGAAAAAACAGATTAAAGCATCAAAGAGTAAGATATTTTCTTTAAATTTATATTAAATAATTATTAAATTAAAAGGTTTGTATACTATCAGCTTATGAAGATTCTAGTTTTACTCTCTTCACATTGGTAATCGCGTTTTAAATTCCCTTCCCCGGTTTTTAGGTAAGGTTCGTTGTGGCATAGAAGACGCAAATGAATATTTTGTTATCAATTGATTAATTATTCTTAATACATCCACGCATATTCTTCCTACTATTAGAAGTCTCTCATGTTAACTAGATTTAGGTATTTCAAGAATATTGTAGAGTGATTACCCCGTTAAATTTTCGCCGCCGGTTTTGAGGAAAATGGAAAATGATGACCTTAGGATTTGCCCTTTGCAATCAACGATATCAACCCTTGCGGACCGAAGGAACCGACTGGAGCCTCTACAAAGTACCCGTAAAGACCCCATTGGGTCTCTATTCGATTCCTTTTTAAAAAACACAAAAAAAACAGTAAGATCAACTCTTAAATTATTAAAATTCGGATTCTACGTTAAATTTTTTATTATAAACTCACAGAGTAATCGCAATACCTTTTTTGCAGCGGTAAAAAGTTAAAAAAATATATAAAATCTATAACGCCTGTTGACTGCTACTTACAGATAATGCGTATGAAGTGTAGCCGTCAATAGGCGTTATGCGTCTTATATTTTTCTAAGCATTTACCGTTGCAAAAAAAACTATTGCCATTATTCGGTGACCTTCTATAGGGAATTTTAACGTAGAATCCGAATTTCAACAATTTAAAAGTTGATTTTGCTGTTTTTCTGAGCTATTTAAAAAGGAACCAAACGGGGACCCAATGGGGTCTTTACGGGTACTTTGTAGAGGCTCGACTCGATTCCTTCAGTCCGCCAGGGAAAATGGGGCGTTCAATTCGTTCTACTGCTAAACGCTACAAGATTCCTGAAAGCACTATCTGAAGGAGAATGAAAAATAAGAAAATGACTCCACCTCGAGCTGGAAAGTTTTATGGTCTGACTTGTGTCGAGCTCCGTCAAGTAGCATTTTTCCGGACTAGAAAAACATGATATATAACGTTCAAGTTACACTCAATTTATAAGTATTCATTTAAACCCATAATTTAACGGTGCTTTTCATAACATGTGTGCCACATTAACCGCCGCTCCCCTACTTTAGTGTGTAACATTATTTTATGCCAATTTTTCTTAACAGTATTAAAAACTAGATCATATGGTATGTTGGTTAATAAGGATTTGACGTCTAATGAGAAAATTTCGAAGTCCTCTGGAATTATAAAGGGTCTCGCTGGGTAAGCATGGCACGTTTTCATGTGTTGCTTGCAGGAGTGCTTACCGAAGATGTGGAAACCTGATGCAACTGACGATGCTTTAGTTGAATCTGAGTCTTATTTAAATAGAGGAGAAGCTCTTCCTCTCAATGATATTATTAGTCTTTGGTACCACGTCCATTAAAATAAGATTGTAATGTTTTGTAGTTTTGTGTAACGTTTAAATAAAACAACTATTTTGATTGTTGTTAGAAAATAAAAGCCAGTAGTCACTAAAAAACGCGCCGCATACTGTAACTCTCAGGTGGTGTGGAAACTAGTACTATAGACATTTACGTTTCCAATCCGACTCTCAGCAATGATTAGACACATTGCCGAAACCAGCAAACTGCGATTTTGTAAAACAGGTTATCTTTTTCTTTTTTTTAATTTTCTTCTGACTTTTTACTATCAACACTGGAACTCCGATTTACCGAAGTTGTCGGACATGGCTTCAATGGACTTCACGGTTAATCAGGCTTCTCCGAAGCTTTCTTCTTCTGCTTTCTCTTTCTGGCTTCCTATAGTGAATTATATCTATGCCCTGTGACCACTTACCTCACGGTCGTGCGCCGTGGCCATAGTTGTGATTTACCGCGGTTCTACTGGCAACCGCTGCCATTTTAAGATAGTTGCTCCCAGTGGGACCCTGCGGTAGTAGTGTAACCTTTTTTTAAACACAAACACACAAACACACACACACGCGCGAGCGCTCTCAGATTGTTGAAATTTACATTCAACAAAACAAGTCAATTGTGAAAACGCAACTGCATGGAGTGTTTAGAACACTGGCCCGTACGAGTGCAATATTTTCATCCGATCGCCTTGGTCGTTTTTTATTTGGACGCTTGAAATTAGTAAGTGCCTCACCTGATAAAAATCTTTCATACAAACGATACAATGTAGTCGCAGAAGGCGCAGTTTTCACTTTATTTATTTTTCTCCATGCACGTTGAGTTTTCACAATTGATTTGTTTTGTTGAATGTAAGTTTCAACAGTCTGAGAACATTCGCATGGAGTCTACTGCTCCATGGTAAAAATCTCCTTAGACTGATGCTTCAAACGCGCTACGTCATTACTCGATCTGTCACCTCTGTCAAAAGAGAGAGAGAAATGTGCACCACTCCGATCAGTTCGGAGAAAAAATATGTTAATTTACACGCAGAAAAAATTCTGACAAGGTTAAAGGATTTTCAGTTAAAATAGGGACAGCATAGATTTTCTGTAAGGATTTTTGAATTTTCTGTAGAGTTCACAAAATTTTTAGTTATTTTAGAAACTTACGGGTATTTTCTGTAACACTTACAGACTTATTGATTACATTTTACAATTTGAAGTTGTTCATTTAACAGAAAAATTGAGTAACTGTTACAGAAAATATCCGTAACTTTATAAAATAACTGAAAAATTTGTAAACTCTGCAGAAAGTTCGGTAATCTTTACGGAAAATCTATGCAGTAACTTTTCTAACTGAAAATCCTGTAACCTTAGAAGGTTATTTTTCTGCGTGTGGGAGATGATTTTGTTCATAAAATTCGGTCAAGTGGTTTTCGAGAAAAAAACTTCTTTGTTTTTCCTTTCTCTGTCCATAACTTCCAAAAAATTCGTTTTGAAGTTTGAAATTCTTCGTAGTTTTTTGCTACCTCTAGATGAACATTTGACATGAATTTCAGCCTGATACCAGCAGGGGCCGATTCGCTATGCTTACCCAGCTAAAGCCTTTCTTGATATTCTCAACAAATTGCCAACTATCTTTTATATGTCTCGCTGATTGACTCAGAATATGTTTAATAGAGGTACTCATGTATTTCGAGATTTCATAAAGAGGAGAATCCAAAAATGAAAAAAACAGGTCTCAGAGAGCACCCTGTCTTGAATATTTTGGGTATATCGTAAAATCTAGGTGGATGTCCATTAGTATATTTGAGTGATCTAGCTGTATCTGAATAGATGAAACTAAGTAACAATAATTCGCCTACTAGGTAATTAAGTTCTGTTTGTATATTATTAGTGGAGTCTCTGTTCAATTTATTATAAGTAGATGTGTCAATTGAGCCACAAAAGAGATTTACTTGTACATATAATCGTTTCAGTCCATAATAACATTAACATTACCCTTATCGGGGCGAGTAACGATAATATCTTTGTGTTTTTTAATAAATTTTTCAGTCGTCAAAGCTATGTTTATATCTTGTGACATGTGTCGAATTTAAAAATTATCAGTATAAAATCGTTCCAGATTAAGAGCTAGATCAGATAGAAACATCATATCTTTATTTGCTAACATATACCGCATGATCTAGTTTTGAATGATGTTCAGAGTAACTGGCATAAAATAAAGTTACACACTAAACTACCCTTTGTAAAATTTGACCCCTTAGTTTTTGTCAAATGTCTACGTTTTGAGACCCCCTGAATCCGAAAAACAGGTTTTTACTCATTTCTCTGTCAGTGTGTCTGTCTATTCGTAGATGATTTTTTTTGTTCAGTTTGTTGGTACGATAACTTTCGAAAGAATTGACAGATTGGATTGTACTTTGGTACACTCTTTTAGTATCTTAAAATGAAGGTAATGTTCGTTATTCAGCTATTTTGGACGAAAATTCAAAAAGTGAGCAAATTTTGATTTTTGTTTCAAGATTGTCCTAACATCTTTTGGAATTTTCTTGAAAAATTAAGAATTCAAATTTTGACAGCATAAAAAAAGAATGGAAAATCAAAAATGACATTTTCTCATTCAACTATTAATTATTAGCATAAAACACTAAACAGCTATGACTTTTGGTTCAAACTCATCGCCCCCTCCCACCGCAACCTCATTTATCAAATTTTCGCGGGACTGGCGTTGTAACTAGACACTCCACACTAGATCTATATGTATAACGCTTAAATCCCAAAGTTGAATTGGAAATAAGCAAATTCAGTTTCTGAAAAAACGGCAGAAGTTGGAATCAAATGTGTAATTACAAAATTTTTTTTAAAGAATGCGCATTTTTTTGAACGAGACAATGAAACTATGTCTGTTTTAATACCAATGCATGTTAGGAATTGTAATAATATACATTTATACAATTTGAGGGACAAATTCGAGTGTGAAGCACGAGGTAGGTGATGAGAATATGTTCGTTTAGCCGAAGGAGCTTTAACAAAATACGTAAGCGAGCGCGAAGCGCAAGATACATATATTATTGAATGCGAAGTGTGAGAACCAACAGTCGCGCGCCCTAGGCGCGCTCAAACTTGCGGGCGAAGCGAGCCGCGCGCGACGAGATTGTGCCCGGGAAGCGGGCGAATTTTTTATAGGCATGTTCATGACGTTCTAACTTGCTTACACAAACATTCGGTTATTGATTTTAGAGACACAGCGGTCTTGAAAAGGGCAAGTAACTGGAAAGCTTCAGGTCCGAAAATGGTGCAAAACTTCTGGTACAAATACTTGACGAGTGTGCATCTTGCGCTGGCCAAGTGTTTTCAGAAGATCGTTGAACACTAGATTTGATGCCCGGATTTATGTTCCAGGGTACTACGTACATGTTACCTGAAAAACCACAAGCTCAAAATCCATCTGAATTTCGACCGATAGTCTGTCTTCCAACAATTTATAAATTTCTTACAGCTATCATTGCAGATAATGTATATTCCCATTGCGATGAGATGTCATCCTTACAGAAGAACAAAAAGGATGTTGTAAAAACTCACGAGGCTGTAAGCATCAAAGGAACTTACACATGGCACACATTGATTACAAGCAAACGTTTCCTTCTGTGCTGTGGAGTACAAGAATAAAGTATTTTAACCATTTACAATCAAGGATAACTAGACCAATACGCATTACGATGGGTATATTTCAAGGAGACTCCTTCAATGAACTATGGTTCTGTTTAGCGTTTAACCCCTTTAGCAAAACACTAAATAACATATCTTATGAATTTAAAATTCATGATAATGAGGAGGGTCATGAAGTGACCCATCTCCTGTACACGGATGACCTGAAGCTGTACGCTAATTCAGCCCAGAAACTGCAGCAAGTGATCGATGTCATAAAGCAGTTTTCCAATTATATCCACATGGAGTTTGGAGTAGATAAGTGCAGAACAGTTCATTTAATTAGAGGGGAATTAGGGACCGCAGATTTAGAGAACGAGTTCGAAAATGACATCGAGGCAATAGCTGAAGGCGAATCATATAAATATCTGGGTATTCTTGAATTTTAGTGTATTTAGCAAACAAAATCAATACAATCAACACATATGCCATCCCTGTCGTCACATACTCCTTCGGGCACATCAAGTGAAATTATAAAGCACCGAATGCACCACAAAAATTCAGCGATTGACATGGTAGTTCTACCACGACGTGTAGGGGACAGGGGCGTTGTAGATGTCAAAAAACTGTATGAGTGACAAGTTACTCAGTTGAAGGACTATTTGAACAGCAAACGAAATGTTCCGCTTTACAGTACCATCTGTAAAGCAGATGTTGACTACATGCCCTTGAATTTGTCCTCAGATGGGGCCTTAAATATTATAGCAAAAATCATGAAGGAATTAGAAATAAAATCGAGGCAGAAAGCTATCCCCGGCGAGCACCCCAAAACGTTAGATCAACATGAAGTGGATAGTGAGGCATCTAATATTTCACTAAAAAGGGTATTCTGTGTCCAAAGACGGCAGGATTCCTAATTGCTATACATGACAAGGTTGTCAGCATCAGAAATAATCGCCAACACGTGTTACATCAGGAGTTGGTTGACCAGTGCCGATTATGTAGAGATACCAATGAATCCATCAAGTACATTATTGATGGCCGTCGCGTAATATCCCACAGAGAATGTATGCACAGATATAATGATGTAGTGGGCACTATATATTAACAACTTGCCCTAAACCAAGGATTCTTTGAAGAATGGATGCCTTTCTATAGATACATGTTAGTGCTCGTTTTAGAAAGCGAAGATTACATCTTATATTATATTGTTACTATCCAAACGGATCATTACATTCCGGGCAATCAACCTGACATCGTGATGCAAGAAAAAAAAAGGTGGAAGAGCCTACGTCATCGGCATTGCTTGTCCACTTAACCGAAATTTACAGTCAACCTATACAACCAAGATCCACAAGTATAGCGAGTTAAGGGATAAAGTGGAGATTATATGGAGAAATGTGAATCATTCATCCAGGGGCGTGGCGAGCTTATGGGATGTCGGGGGGTGAGTATTGTCATGAATGCCGACTGAATAAGTGGAATTTGCCGACTGCGACGATTCATTGTAAAAAAAATAAATATCTCGTCTGTGGATAGAGATTTTAGGCTGAACTCTAGCTTAAAAGAAGCGTCTTGATTCACCGGTTTTATCTTAAAATTTGAACAGCCAATAAAAATTATTAGTGGACTAAATCGAAAGTTTTAATGAGTTACATTACTGGAAAACTCGTATATATAATAATATAATTATATATAATATAATAATATATTTTCAGTATTTTAGGATTAAAAAATTGTCTAAACAAATGAAAATTGTTTATACATGACCAAATATGTTGAGCAACCAGTTTTATTCTCAGTATTCATCAAATTTTTATAATTTATCCCTATAGATAAAAACTTTTCACAATTTGAATAAAGAACAAAATTTTTCAGACAAATGACGATTATTGGAACAATTGAAACTGATTTCGGGAACAGAAAATTGTTTAAGAAATGACCAAATATGTTAAAAAGGAAGTTCTGCTCTTAGTCATATTTCATGATTTTTCATAATGAATCACATGAATCACAAAAAGTCGAAGAAATTCATTTTATTCAAGTTTTATCATTTTTTTATATAGAAGTTTAAACAATATAAACTGTAAAAGCTGCAGTGAACAGACGTTTTTCAATCTTCTTTCAAGCTAGAGTTCAGCTTAAAATCTGTAGCCGTAGCCAAGATATTTATTTCTTACATTTTTAACTCTACTATTTAAAATAATCATTGAATTAAAGTATAACAAATTACCATTTGCTAAATATTTGTTACAGAATATTCATGCATTGTTTCAAATTTTTGGTAAAATGTATTAAACGTGCGGATTAATTAAAATGTCGACGCACTGAAAGTTCAAAGTAATTTCTCCCGTTTTGTCACACATTCTTCGTCATTGAGAATACAACAGTTCTGTAAGAAAATCAAACTTCCATCGTTTTACAAGTACCATCTTGATCAATAAGTTTTAGGACTCGTCATTGTGTGGCGCTCTCGTTTGGTCGATTTCAATTCTTCTTTTTTTGTTGTGTTGCTAGAAGTATCATTGACCTTCTATCAGATTTTCAGCTTGATAGCTTGACATTTGTTGAAGTGACGCCATATTGTGTACATCCATCTTTGTGTGTGGTTTCGATTTTTCACACACACAAAATGTTATCGACCGTCTCACAATGCAATCGTTATCCGTCAGCATTTGGGTAAAAAAAACGAATAGCATCCTACAACCAACGAATTCACCTGATTTGACTCCCAGCAAATTTTTCCTATTCGGTCGACTCAAGAAACCGCTCCGCGGAATGCGTTACAGCACACGAGATGAGGTCATTGAAAAATCGAAGATGGCTCTAATGGCTATACCGCAAACAGATTATAAAAAATGTTTCGAGGATTGGATCAAGCGCTGGTGTAAGTGCGTTGCAGTCGATGGAGTACTTTGAAGGGGACAATATCGATAATAATGAATAAACTTGTATTTTTGATTTTAAAAATAAATTCTTAAAACTTTTTGATCAAGGTAGTATAACGTTAAGAAATGTTTCTGTCTTTAGCTCAACTTTCTGCGATTTTTTCTTGCGGAGTAATAAGGCTTCAAATATTTTTTACCGACTGATCATAGACATTCAGGATTCTTCTATCTTTTTTGTTGAATTTTTATTTGTTTCAAATACAACTGCTTATGTCAAAATGAATGTGCTATAAGTCAGAATTGATGAACTATTTTGCTTAAAAATTCATATTTTATGGTTCAATTTCAGTGTTTTCAATTCGAAAAATTAAAATATTATTCACCGAAGCGGAGGAGCTTACTTTTTTAAGTGGGGACCGAGCAATAGAATTATACACTGGAGTCTCGTAAGAATAGTTCCCTTTTGAAGGACAAGGCGGTCCAAGGGGGCGAGGGAGTGACGCTGCTGGTCAGCGGAGCAACTCCACAACAACGCAGGAGTGTATAAATAAAAGCGGATAGTATCCTCGGCGGTTAATCCTGTCATCTACTTCAGACATCTTCAGTCAGTGGCGAAATTCATGAACAATTATTGTCATCATAATTGTCATGAACAATTAAAAATAAAAAGCGTTTAAAGTGGAAAGTTTTTGGTAAAAAAATTGATTTTTTAACATTCATTAGATTTTCCGCCTGCATGTAAAAAGGTATGAAAGTGCCATAACGAACGCTAAACTTCTCCATTAATAACACAGACCCACAAAAAAACAAAAGTGTCTGTGCAATTGACCAGACCTATATATTCATATGTATTTTTCGATGCTGAATCCGAATTTGCAATAAAAAAGTAGGGTCCAGCTACTTTTTTATGAGATTTTGATCGAAACACCTCATTTTTTACGGTTTTTTTCATGTTTTTTTTTAAATAAAAAAAATAGAGAAAATTTTTATTTTTTTGACTTCAGAATCGAATTCTACGGGAAAAGATACATCGTAAACCATGTTTTGATTTTTTTTTTACAAAAATTTCAACCCACCATACGGCGATGAAAAGGCAGAAGATCGCGAAAAGTGAAAATTTGCTTCAAATTTGATTA
>NC_046662.1:106761706-106765739 GCF_010883055.1 Belonocnema kinseyi
CTATACATAGGTTCTAAGTCTTACTTTATGATCAAGGGTCGAAAAAAGTTCTAGTTTTGTGATTCATGTAGTGGAAAACCTTCAGAACAGTATCCAAAACATTGTTTTTTTGAAAAAAATATCAATTTATCACGTTTATTGTCCACTTACGCCGACTAGGAGTTGTTTTTTGAGAAAAATGACTTAAAATTCGTGATCAACGACCTCAAAAACCCCCAGTCAAGTATTTTCAATGTTTATAAATCGGTTTAAAATCGTAAAACTTTATTTTAATGTCATTTTAATCAAATTTGTAGCAAATGTTCACTTTTCGCGATTTTCTGCCTTTTCATCGCCGTAATGTGGGTTGAAATTTTTGTAAAAAATAAATCAAAACATGGTTTTCGATGTATTTTTTCCCGTAGAATTCGATTCTGAAGTCAAAAAAATTAAGTTTTTCTTTATTTTTTTTTTTTTTAATTAAAAAAAACCATGAAAAAACCGTAAAAAATGAGGTTTTTCGAGCAAAACCCCATAAAAAAGTAGCTGGACCCTACCTTTTTATTGCAAATTCGGATTCAGCGTCGAAAAATATATAAGAATATATAAGTCTAGTCAATTGCACAGACACTTTTGTTTTTTTTGTGGGCCTGTGTAATCGACTGCCGATAGTTCGATATCTATCGGACTATCGCTATTACCGAGGGCGCGCTCTTTAAGCGGATTTTTCGAATTGCTTATTTTAAATAAAAAAATGAAGCAACAATTTGGTAATTAAATAAGTTTAGAAAATGATTAATTCCAGAAAATAAATGGGTAATTCAATGAGTCTCTGAAAATTATTCATTCCACAAAACAGTCAATTTACCATCGTCGATCTGAATATAGTTTCCTTCCGAGATTTCAATTAAAAAAGGCCGTCGATTTGCCGAGTTGTATATTTACATTTTCCCAAAATATAAATAATAATTCTCTCCTATTTAAATCGAAAAGCTATGAATTAATTGGCATTTTCGGAAAATAAAACCTTGAAAAATCCCGAATGACATATTTACAATAACATTCCGAATTTTTGGAAGAAGGAAATATATTGGAAAGAAAATCCAAATTAACTTCTTATTCTTTAACATTTGTGGCCTAAAAATGGACTGAACATCTTGAACATTTAGAAGTCAGTAGGGTATTGGCAGCAGCTCAGAAGACGATTTTATTAAACACCTGTCGCATTGTAAGAAACTTGCTTGACCATCAGGAAGCAAGCGATTAAAAACCTGTAGAGCGGCAGATGTTAGCTCTAAGAAAGCATCCAGAGGTGACTAACATCACCTTTAACGCTCGCGCCCGCTCGTAATTGTATACCTAGAACATCATCGCAGGAGGTTTCAAACATTGTCTTTATTTGACTTAGAACATCCTAATCTCATCAGTCACTTGACTTACTCTGTGGCTATGATGTATAACCGGGTTCACCCGAATAAAAGTGTTGGATAAAAGAAATAATAATAAGAAATCATCCACATGTGACTTTTGCCACCTACAATACTTGCGGCCGCTCGTAATTGTATACCTACAACATCATCGCAGGAGGTTTCCAACATCGTATTAGATTGACTTCTAACATCCTTATCTCATAATTCAGACTTTACTCAGTCCGTGACTATTAAGTAGAACCGGGTTCACCTGAGTAAAAGTTTGGAAAAAATAATGTTATGTGCAACGACTGTGACAAATGTTACATTGGACAATCTAAGAGATACATACAAACAAGAAATGTTCCACATCGTCAAGAATAATAACAACGTAAGCTTGTAATTGGAAATTGACGGTATTAGCGGCATCTATTATAGTCTAATATTATTCACGAATCGATAAGAATTTAAATCATCGTATCCTTTCACTATAAACTGTAAATATGTTTTTATTAATTGAATGCTTATTGTCGCATCAACTGCCATGTTCAATAGAGAATGTACTATAGGTTTAATTAAAAACTGTAGGGTATCTGTGGAGTAGTATACCAAGGGACAGAAACGAATATTCCCAAAAACTCATTCAGCCTCGCTTCCTACGTTGGGAAGCGAACCTGTGCCAGTGTGGCTGCTAAGGCTGCAGTGTTGAAACAAGACAATCGCTATACCATCTGAGCCACGATGACTACCTAACCCGTAAATATGCTTGTGCTACCTGTGTTATAATGAATATAGCATCTCTGCTTCGTCATGTATGCCTCTCGTTCTACTCTGTTTGGCATGACACGATACAGAAAGAACGGAGTTCCAGAATGTCCATATTTATAGGAATTCAAAATACTGTGTCCACCCTATTGGCGTAGTCGTACATAATAATGCTTTTGTAGTTGAGTCATTTTATTTTAAACAAAACTGACTTCCTAACGTTTTTTATTTTCGAACCGTAATTTATTTTTAATATTTTTATTTACAAGTCAACAAAAAATCCTCAGCCAAGTTCCTTCGAATATATGATACAAAATCTCATTTGGGTTGGGGGCCGTTTTTGTATAGAAACCCGGTAAGACATTTTAGTGACCGAATTTCACGCGGAATTCCTTGATCTACGTAGAGTCATGTAAGGTTTACTAGTACTAATTTCACTTAGAATTTCACATAATTTTGTATCCTGGATTACTGTGAAATAAATTTTTGTAAATTTAACCACAACACAAAATGGTCATTCCCAGAGCATTATAATAAATATTTCCTATGATTCTGGTTTACAGCTAACAACCTGGTCTATCAACATCAACGCTATGCAGCCAACACAACTGAAACGAATAACAGGGAAAACAGAAGTTCTCCAGCAAATAGTCGACCAGGAAGTACTTCTTCTACAGGTTTTATGTGGCCTTCGATTTCAGAAGCGCCGGAAAACTATCTTCCTCATCGCTACGAACCTTGGAACAAAGAAATTTATTTGAAATATAGTACCACTCCCAATTGGACACAACTCGGTTCGCAATTAGAACCTGCAAATGCTTCCTGGGACTGTCAGAATTCTTCGTATTATCTAAAGAAGAGAAGCTTGCCCATTACATCATGGAGCAATGATTACAAAAATAAAAGTGGAACCGGATGGAGTGACGTTACCATGGGATGCCAACAACAGCGAAGGGGTTCTCTGCAATTGTGGCAATTCTTAGTTGCGTTATTAGATGATCCAGTAAACGCGCCTTGTATTGCTTGGACAGGGCGGGGCATGGAGTTCAAGTTAATCGAACCTGAAGAGGTAAATCTAATAAATATTAATTTCAGCTGCTGATCATGGGAAAAAGTATGAGTTCGTTAAGTGAGCACCTGAATTTATTCACAGATAGTAGAAAAAGTAAGGAAAAAATAGCATCTGAGATAAAACGAACTTTTACCAAAAATAAATAAACATATATAAAAGCTGATAATCCAATTCCCCGTGAGAAGGCTTTCTAACTGAAAATTCGTATACAGAAACCTCGGAGGATCCTGCACATGTATTTGCACACGAATCTGTACAAGTTATTATAGTGAATTGAGGTTTAGGTTCATGTAGAGGTCCTTATTCAGGGTCTTATACATAAACTTGCATAGGAACTAATCCGCGACGGTTCACTAGGGACTTGGCTCTTTCGATCTTCAAATGAATATAATAAAGGCAACTTTATATCTGTAAGCGATATAAGCTTTCGCAATGTCTTTCTGTAAAGGGCCCTATACGTGTTTCTGTGAAGGAATCCGCGCCTCAATTTACTTCGCAAAGAAACCTATACAGAATCATGCAAAGAATCCTGTACAGGAATTTTCAGTTGGGCTACATTAAAAACTATATTATTGGAAATCAATTTGCGTGGTAGCATTTAGTTCATAAGTGCGATAATTTTCTGAATCTCATTATCTAGTTTAGCCGAATGGAATATCGCCGTGCTGAAGCGTTTGCGACCCGTGTTTGATTCCCACCAGCTTTACTCTAATCACATTTTTTTGTTTCAGCTTGTAATATAATATTACTTTATGTATACAATAATGTATAAACTATATATAATCGTGTGTACCGTATAATTGCAATT
>NC_046662.1:106765839-106803587 GCF_010883055.1 Belonocnema kinseyi
ATTTGTCATAAGGACAACCGCAGGATTTCGCCGGGAGCGGGCGGTAATCTGAAAAATTGCACCCGCTTCCAGCGAAATCGCGGTAAAATTTCAGCCACAACCACGATAGCTGCAGGGCGTGCCATGCACACCCCGAGCATTTAGCTCACATACTATCTAGTTTTCCAACTCACGCGGGAACGACCTGCATTCAAAGGCACAATGCGGCACTAAGAGTGCTTTATTACCATCTCTGTCACTCCTACGGCATTAACCTTAATATCGCTCCTCTAAATGCTCCTAGGGAAATTGAGTCAATTGTCGAGAATGGAAAGTGCCGCATATACTGGAACTTTATATTCTTGACAATTGTCTCTGTTGCAGACTCGAGGCCTAACATGGTTCTTCTTGACTTCGAGAAGCGAACCATGTTTGTTATCGAATTTTCGGCACCAGCTGAAAAAACATCATAACCAAGGAGAATGAAAAGAAAGAGACGTATCGAGACCTTATAAGGGAGTTGCAACGATTGTACTCGGAATATTCTGTTAAATTGATCGTTCTTATCATCGGTGCTCTTCGAGGTGCCAAGCTTTCACTTGCTAATGGCCTAAAAAGCATCCCTACGTGTCAACAATATGCTAGAACACTTGCGGGAAAAATGCAGAAGGCGGTTGTCCTTGGGTCACTCCATGTTCTTAGGGTGCACGAGGCTTTTGCTGGATCGTCGTATTGATTCTTTTACAGACTGTAACTACCTATCTCACATAATAAATAAGTCTGCATTCACGTCGTGTGCTCGTGTAAAGGATACGTACCGTAACTTTCAGCGCGACGCAGCACATGTTGGGTTTATTTTTTACATTCTCATCAAGAGAAGGTATTAGATTTGTGTAAAATCCCCCCCCCCCCCTGTTTTTGTTGAATGTCCACGTTTTGAGACCCCCTGAATCCGAAAAATAGGTTTTTATGAATGTGTCTGTAATATAAACAAATATGACGAAAAAATGGCCTTTATCTATTTGAAGTTCCCGGTGCTCGTCATTAACAGCATAATGGTTGAGATTGCTTAAGTTGTATAAAATAGCATTGGTTAAAGATATTTCAATATTAGATAATATACAACAAAATTTTTTATCAACAAATTATTTGTTGGAAACATTTTTTCTACGATTTTCCATAAGTACACGTTTTTTCAAGTTGTGTAGACAGAAATTGGAAATGAAACAATAGTATGTACTAAAATTTCTCTTCTGATTATAATTGTTTAAATTATAAACAAATTTACTATGCAAATGCAGTAATCAGGCATTCTTCGACAGAAATATTCGTTTTTTTCTATGTCAATTTTTGTCAATTTGGGAATTTATGATAGTTTTAACAAAATTCTTAATGTTTTAATTAATCTTATGATTTTTTCAACAAATTTAATGATAAATGCATTATTTGGCGGTTTGTCGACACAAGAATTCAGTTTTTTAAATGGCAGGCTTTTCAATTGCGAACTTCATGACAATTTCAGCAAAATTGATAATTTTTTATCAATTTTTTTTGAATTTAATAAACAAATGCATTATTGGGGCATCTGTCGACAGAACAATTCTTTTTTCTGGATTTCAGTCGTTTTAATTGGGAAGTTCATGATGATTTCAGCAAAATTCATAAAAGGTTGATAAATTTTATATCGAGCATCTGTCAATGGAAAAATTATTTTTTCCGATATCCTAGTTAAAACTGTTGACATAGAAAAAACGAATTTTCCTGTGGACAAATGCCTGATTAATGCATTTGTTAATCAAATTTGTTTAAAGAAATAATCAAATTAATCAACTTATTCTGAATGTTGCTGAAATTCCCATCAAATTCCCATCTGAAAAGACTGGCATTGAAAAAACTGAAAACAACAGTTCCGCTATGTCCATCCATTGCAAACTAAAAATAGTAAAATCTAGAATGATTTTTAGCAAATATTGTAGCAAAATGTTTCTCCGCGTAAAATTTCACACGTGTTCCAAGAGCGGAACAGGATGGTCCCAATGTTATGTGACGCTGTTACTGTAAGGATCCGTAGCTGTGATGAAATTCTGTTTCGTTACAAATATAGAACAGATTAATAGAACTGTTATGTCACTAGCATGTCACACGTGTTACAGAAATGGAAAATAAAAAGCACACTGTTTTGTAACAATCTTAGCCCAATTTAGTGCCAAAAGTCGGGCGCAGTAAGGCACCGTACATAAATTACGTCACAGCTCAAAGGAGAGGGGGAGTCGAGACAATTTATTAAGATTTTTTACGGTTGGTGGGAGGGTTCTTCACTCATGTTCGTAATTTTTACACATTCACAAGGACTTTCTCCTGAAGATAATCTTTTCAATTCTAAATTTTATTATTTAGTTGAAAATGTAACAATTTTTTTAAAAAGACATCTTTTTTTGTTGCAAATTCTACTGTTTTGTTAAAAATTCATCTTTTTAGGTTAGAAATTCAGCTCTTTTCATAGAACATTGACCTTTTGTTTGAAATTCATATTTTGGTGCTAATAAGTCTATTAAATTTTTGTTATGAAAACTATTTTTTCTGAAAATATGTCTTTTTTCTGGAAGAAAATGCAACTGTTTTGTTGAAATTTAAACAATTTCTAAGAAATTTTACTTTTTGTTTAACTTAAAATACGTAGGGCGCTACAAAAGTTTTTCAATACGCGAAACCTATTGGAAGAAGAGAGTAGATCCTTGCGTCATTAGAAAGAGCGTCAAAAATTAGGCAGGAAGAGGAAACCTGTTGACTCAGGTCTCAGTACAGTCTACGTACGCAGCCCGGAACGATTGAGAAATGGCGTCGTGGACCGAGGGGAAATTGACTCGGAAATCAGAAAATAAGATTTTAGAACTTATTCACTGATCAAGTCTGATTTCAAACGATTTCCTCTGATTTTCTTTTTAAACTAAGTTAATACTGAGTTAATACTAATTTTTTTCATTTAAACTTATTTCTTGTTGAAAAATTAAGATTTTCATCGTGAAAAGTGAACTGAAGTCTTTTCTAACAAAAATTTTACTACTTTTCTGAATATTTATCTTTTTTGATTTCAAAATTCATCTGTCTTAGTATAAATATCTTTTTCACATTTTTATTTTTAAAAAAACAGGTTTTTACGAATGCGTCTGTCTGTTCGTCTGTTGGTTCGTTTGTGTATCTGCAGATTTCCAGTTTGTTAGTAAGATAAATTTCGGAAGAAATGACAGATTCGATTGGCCGAGGGTACACTTTTTTATTATCTTAAAATGAAGTTCAAGTTCGTTAGCCAGCCATTTTGAATGAAAATTCAAATAGTTAAGAGTTAGTTGGTGACCTCAACATAAACACCAACCAGCTATGAATGTTTCTTTTAAAGCTAATCCCCCCACCCCATTATTTGAAGTTTGGTTGGACTGCGGTTTTAACTAGAATCTTCACCCTAGACGCTTTGAAAGACTCTTTTAGGGAATTATTAGGATATGAAGCTATAACTATCTATTTCTTTACAACTGCATTGTAGAACACGAGGAGATAGAAAAATAAATTGAAAAAGTCTGTGTCATTGAGGTTAGAGGCATAATTGAGAAGTTTAAAACCAGCAAGGCTCATGTATAGACAGTATTAACGTTCATGTCGTGAAAATAACATTGAAAATTAACAAAATCGGTTTATGAAGAAATGACACAAATTGCAATTAAATGCTTAATAACAAACTGCGTTTTTAAATAATGTGCATTTTCAGGCGTGACAATAAAAGAACGTATTTTTTATTACCAAAGCATATTAATTATTGTAATAATATACATTTATGAAAATGTTATACATTTTTAGATACAAACTCGAAAGCGAAGCATGATATACGTGATGAGAATGTGCTCGTTAAAGCCGAAAAAGCTTTAAGAAAAGAGAATTCACGATATCCAAATTATTGTTGTCGATGCTCTGACCTTTAGTTTTAAAAAGTATGTGCACAAATGTAGGAAATATAGAAAAACCGTGGCTAAAGTGCTTGATAAATATATTATCGAGCGCGAAGCGCGAGATAAAACAATCGTGCACCCTAGCCGCGCTTAAATTTTTTGATTTAAAATGTTTTTTTTTAACTCAAAAAAAAGAATGTGCTCGTTAAAGCCGAAAAAGCTTTAAGAAAAGAGAATTCACGATCTCCAAATTATTGTTGTCGATGCTCTGACCTTTAGTTTTAAGAAGTATGTGCACAAATGTAGGAAATATAGAAAAACCGTGCGCAAAGTGCCTGATAAATATATTATCGAACGCGAAGCGCGAGATATAACAATCGTGCACCCAAGCAGCGCTTAAATTTTTTGGTTTAAAGTGTTGTTTTTTTAACTGAAAATGTAACTTTTTTATTTAACTAAGATTCATCTTTTTTACAAAAAAATTCTTCTCTCTTAGTAAAAAAATTTCTTGTTTTGAAATTGTATCTTCGTTGAGTAAAAATGCATCAGTTTCGTTGAAAATTGCTTTTTTGCTGAAAGATTATATTTTGGTTTGCAAATTCAATTTTCGTGGAGAAAATTTGTCTTTTGGCTTGAAGGTTCAACAATTAAAATAGAATCTTATTTATTTCTCAAGTACAAAATATTTAATTGTTGAAAATTCGTCTTGTTTGGTTTTCAAGTTCTTTTTTTTATGTTGGAAATTCGAGTATTTTGTTAAAAAGTCATATTTTATAGTGGAAAAGACGTTTTTTTCAAAATAAAAAAAGTTTAACTTTTTAAATAAAAAGTAAACATTTATCTTTGATTTATACAATATTCTATATTCAAAGTATAACAAGATTAAAATGCTGATCTTTGAATATTAATAATAAAGAAAAATGATAAATTGGCCAAGTAAAAATCATCGAATTTTGAACATAAGGTTCTTGGACGTTCTGATTAATTCTACTATTAGTAATAACCAGAAAAATATTTCTGAAAAATAGAAATTACGTACAATAAGAAAGGGTTATAGGGGGCTTCTTATAGAGGACCAATAATTCGTTACGTAATTTAAATAGGGCCCTCAAGTTTCTTTAAATGGATAAGAATACGCCGAAAACAGGATCAAATATCGCTCAAAGTCGGTTCAATTGAGAAGAAAATATTTTATCTTACAACATTTCAGTTTTGAATTTGAACCTTAAAATTTTTAAAAACCCACCTTCTTATAATATGTCTGAAATAAAAAAAATTAATATATTTCTAAGAAGACTCTAGCTGTTTCAGCAAAAAGACATGGGCGAGATTTTGTCATGAACGTCCAAGCGGTTCGGCAGCGCAATTGGCAAAGGCATCGGGTAGGTACATAAGAGTTAGTAGTACAGTACAAGGTAGGGCTCGAATATCCAGCGAGTTTAATCATTCAACGATTTTAAGCGTGCAATTATATGTGTAGGGGACCATGCGTGAGATTTCGTTTTTTAAAACACGAGCTAATAACAGCAATAATAAAACAAAAAAGCTTTTTTGTCGCATATCCTTACACCACTATAACGGAATTATTACAATGCATTCAAGAACGTCGTAAAACCGTTATGGAATTG
The DNA here is from genome assembly GCF_010883055.1 of Belonocnema kinseyi. Lineage (NCBI taxonomy): Eukaryota > Metazoa > Arthropoda > Insecta > Hymenoptera > Cynipidae > Belonocnema > Belonocnema kinseyi. Next base: position 106,771,388 of record NC_046662.1, read on the forward strand.
TTACGGATCCATTACAGAACAAATTTACATTGTAACACAGTTACATATGTGTCACAGCACTATTACATAACAATTGTACTTTGCAATCCTGTTCCTAAATTGCTTTAAAATATGTTTTGACGTACAAGGCTGTTCCAGAATTGTTGCAGAACAACTACAGAACACATTTGCATCGTACGACTGTTACATGTGTGTTGCAGGACTACTACAGAATAATATTACTTTGTAACTCTGCTACTTAATTGTTCTTAAAATATATTTTTTAATATGAAGCTGTTCCAGGATTCTTGAAGAACGACTACAGAACAAATTTAAATTAAAAAATTGTTACATATGTGTTGCGGCACTATTGCCGAACAAGGTTACTCTGTAATAATCTTCTTAAACTGTTCGAAAAATATTCTTCTAATTATAAGACTGTTCCAGAATTGATGCAGAATAAATTGACATCGCAACACTGTAACATATTTGTCACGGGCTTATTACCGAACATGGTTACCTTGTAACACTGCTCCCACACTGTTCTAAACATATTTTCTTACTCATGACACTGTTTCAGAATTGTTCAAGAACGACTACAGAACAAATTTACATCGTCACAATGCTACATATTTGTCGTGGCACTATTACAGAACATAGTTACTCCGTAACACTGTTCTTAAATTGTTCTAATTTTTTTATATATAATGCTGTTCTAGAATTGTTACAGGTCTCTGACAGAACATGGTTTTGTAACAGCGTTACAGCACTTCGGCAAAAATTTGGGGACATTACTCGGACCATGGTCTAAGTATGTTTTTATCCTGTTCTAGGACTGGTTCTATCCTGTTTTATAACTGTTTAATCATAATTCTAGAACACTGTCCGCTGGGACATCAAACATAAGGCCTTTGATGTAAAAATTAAAAGAAAAAAACATTTGTCTCAGATTTTTCAAATGTATTACGTGTGCTTCCAAGATTAATTATTGAATAAGAATCTATATAACCCTGGTACAGTAATAAATAAAAAATATATAATTTTTGTATTATAGGTTGCGCGAAGATGGGGCGTTCAAAAAAATAGGCCAGCCATGAACTACGACAAGCTGAGTCGCTCGCTGAGATATTACTACGAGAAGGGCATAATGCAGAAAGTTGCGGGCGAAAGATATGTCTATAAATTTGTGTGTGATCCAGAAGCACTTTTTAATATGGCTTATGGCACTGGAAATTCAGGAATAACCAGCGAAATACATAACAGTGTGAGCAAGAATCATGCTACATCTGGAGAATCATCTGCTGTTAATGAAATAGTCGATTTGGGAAAATATCCAGCTAGTGGATACGAAAACGCGGTTCTGGCCGTGTACTCAAATACAGCCACAGGTAGATTAATTTATTTTTAAATAGAGAGAATTATTATTATGATTATACTAAAACATTACAATTTTTACATTATTTGTATATTTTATTGTAAGTACTGTAAGGTACTTTTGTTTTCAAACTCCTACACTCAGAGACTTTTTGTTATAATACATGTTAAAAATGAATGAGAATCTACTATTCAAAATATTCACAATTCAAATTTGTTTCGTTGAGGATCGATACCGTCCACGCCGTTACATAGATCGACTTGAGATAGTTCCTACCGCAACCCGAATCGCTAAGTGATGAAGCTTTTGTTTAATAAATAATGCAAACCAGCATTGACTATATATACATATATCAAATCAAGTGGCCTAAAACGAATAATGCTTATGCAAATCCACAGTTTTTGAACAATCGTCACCAAATAAACACATATTCTTTGGACTCTCAAACGGGTCATATGAGTATGGGGGTATACGAAGGAGTTTGACAGGTGTGTGTGGGGGGGGGGGGGGCACGGTTCCAGTTTTTGACCAATCGGCATTAAGTTTGTCACACGCATTCTTTGTGCTCATAAGCAGGTCGTACAAATTTGGGGGATGACGGAGTAGAGGGGCACAATTATCGAAAAATATCAAATCATTTCTCCCCCCCCAACCCTCCCTTATTGAATGAAGTTTGGTGGGACGGACGTTATAACTACAATCTCCACCATATGACGAATTGCTACTTAACTTTAACATGATTTCGACTCAGAAAATAAACTTATAGCATAAAGGTGGTAGTTGTGCGTATAATCTAACACAGCCACACAAAAAAAGTGTGCGGATCTGGTAACAAGACACACGTATTCCTATGGATTTTGGGGCGCTGAATTCAAATTCGGTATCAAAAATCACTTATCACGTCATGGTTGAGGCATAACCTCAAAAATGACGAAAAATCATGCACTGAGGCAAATCAATTTCAAAATAATGCCAGTGATGCAAATTTTCACTTCAAAAACATATCGACAACTGTGAAGGATCAAATCTCGTCTGATATCAACTTATTTAACATAACTTTACCCAACAGAACCTGAACTCACCTAACCTGAATTAACAGAAATTTATTGAACTACACGTAAAGCTCTGGAAGCATATTTTCCCAGTAGCAAATGTGTGCTACATGCAATGGGTCAACTCGAGCCTAACCTAGAAATAAATCTAACCTAGCCTAACCTAACCTCTCAAAACACACTTAGACTGATTCTGTTGTTCCGCTGTGTTTGCGGTATCGTTTAAATCAGCTTAGGCTTAACCTGCAAAGAACTCAAACCTATCCTAACCTAAAAAACCTAACCTAACCTAACTTTACTTTACGTAACACAATTAAACTCATTGTGTTGTCCCGTTGTTTTTGCGGTACCGTTTCATTCAACTTCGGCTTAACGTACATAGAGGTTTAACCTATCGTAACCTAACAAAACCTGACCTAACCTAACCTAGCCGAATGAAATTCAACCACACGTGGAGCTATGTAAGCGTACGGTTCTCAGTTTTAAATATATGCTATATTTAATAGGTTAACTCGATCTTAACCTACAAATGAATGTAACTTAACAGAACCTAACGAAATTTACTGCTATTAATGTAAAAATATGAAAGTACGCAAGAACAGGGTTGCCAGCGTAATCGGTTAGGTTAGGTCAGGTTTTGTTAGGTTAGGATAGGTCTTGTTATCAGATCCGCACACTTTTTTTTTGTGTGGCTGTGAAACAATGAATAATACAAACTATAAAATAACCTCGGAAAGGACTGGAGGTTTAATTGACAAAAGGCATGCATATGGTAAATTAAGTAGACTTTACGACACTTCTTGCTACGACACTTCTCGTTTCCAGATTTCTACTTCGTTCGCTTGCCCTCACTCCTTGTCTCACCTCACGCACACGCATACGCGGCCAGCTACGCCTACTGCGCCGAACGCAGCTTGAAGCAGGAGAGAGGGTTATCTGACACTTCCTTTCCGCTTCCCCTACAGCCCCGAAAACGGACATGTTTCAGGTGACGAATGGAGACTAGGTGTTTGGAATGCTAGGGGGTTGAATGATCTCAAGGTAAAAGAATTGCGAGAAACTATGGGCGTAATGAAACTAGATATTTGATGTGTGCCTGAAACAAAGAAGAAGTGCTGCAAAAGTAGAGACATAGAAAACGGGGTGTTGAAAGGCGGATTGGAAATATGGTCAGAAGAAGATAGTGAATCACATGGTAGGCAAGGAGTAGGTCTGATTTGGAATGAAAGAGCGAAGCAGCAGCTCGGAGATCATGATTTCTCATATCCCAGACTGCTGTGGGCTAGGGTGAAAATACGAATCAGAATGTTATTTATCATAATATGCTACGCGCCAGTTCAAAGTGATCCTAGAAAAGTGAAGGACGCCTTATTGGACACTTTAAATGACACAATAAATATTTTCGAACATGATGAAAGAATAAATCTGCTAGGAGATATGAACGGATGGGTTGGCATCCAAAATCAGGATATAGAAAAAGTACTAGGTAATTTTGGGGATCCAAGAGCAAACTATAACCAAGATAAATTAGTTGGTCTATGCTTAGAAAGGGGTCTGTTTATTATAAATACTTGGTTTAGGAATAAAATGATCCGCGTGTACACCTAGCCTTAAGGAAATAGCCACAGTATAATTGACTTTGTTGTTGCGGATGAAAGACTAAGAGAGTTAGTTAAAGATACAAGGGTCATGTGGGGTTCTGAATGCAACACTGTTCATTACCTTCCGATGTCCAAAATTAACTTAGGTCGCGGATGGAAAAAAAGAGAATCAAGAAAACAAAACAAACACAAATGAAAATTAAGGACCTACAGAAACCGGATGTGCATATAGATTCCCAAAATAAGATAATTATCTTATTTTGGAAATATATTCGCACATCCGGTTCCCTTATCTGTGCTTTCAATTATAATTGAAAGCATAGATAAGACAACCTGGAAGGCGCTTATAAACAACAAAAATATAGAGGGCGCATGGACTAAGTTCCGCGATATCATTGTTAGATGTGCAATCGAAGTGTGTAGTACCACGGTTGTAGGAAGAATGGTGATGCATGGTGCAAGAATAAAATTCAGGTGGTCTGAAAAGTAAAGAAAGAAGCGTACAGGAGAACTGAACATCGCAGGTCTTGGCGACGAGGAAAGAAATAGACTTATAAATGATTACAGACACAAAAAGAGGATAATCAAACGATTCCTTCAGGAGAGTAAAGATACAATTAGAGCAGAAGAAGAGAAGATAATACAAGACGACTTTGTAGCAAGCAAGAAACTGCTTCATAAAAAAATGAAGGGAATAATATTACAGAATTGGTCAACATGAGAAATAGTAATGAGAAAATGCTATATGATGCAGAAGGGATTGTAGACGCTTTCAGATACTATTTTAGGGGGAAATTCGGAGTTGAAGCTATAGGACACCACAACTGTAATGCAGCACGCGATGCTTTAGAAAACTTAATTGAGAAAGTCTGTGTCACTGAGGTTAGGGATATAATTAAGAACTTGAAAAATTGCAAAGCTGCCGAGGTAGACAGTATTTAGGGGATTTATTAGAGTTCTAAAAATGAATGTAAGATTTTTCCTGCGATTTTGAATATTTTTGTCTGATTTCTTGCATACGTCATCGAAATATTAATCCCTCGGCTTGGACGCAACCGGTTTTTGGATAAAATTTTTATATTTTGTTTAATAATAGAATTGCAGAAAACAATAGAAAAAAATTGCAGTGTTACTCAGTGTAGCCGTATGTAGATTCTCGAGGCACTCTCCATCGACCCTCGTAAAACTCACGAGACCCTTTTGCGAAAACTTGATATCTACTTCCTTAATCGTAATAATGAGTATTAAACGAAAAAGTACTAATTGAGAAGTCTTATTAACTTCGAATAATAAGCCTCACTAAATTAATTATCAGTTTTTTAGTTTATCTGGTAAGAGCATCTTACTAAAGTAGTTAGCAAACGACTTCGCTCGTTGAAAATTATAATTTTTATTTTGTGCACTTGAATTTCGAATAATGAACATTGAGATAAAATGAAGCTGTTTATACTTAATTCAAACAAAAAATGAGGGTTTGTGGTAATTACTTTATTCATATAAAAACGGACAAAATTATTACAATTTAGAGTCCAAGTCCGATAACTTTCCAACTTCGGGGTTGTAGGGGCAGAAAATTCCAGGAATTGCGGACTTCTCGGATGCCCTCATGCACAAATCATGCGCAAACTAGAACACGTACTAGTGTGCGTGCCTTACTCGTGATGACGTTTTGAGGTATTGGGAAAATATTTAAATTGAAAGGAAACACTGAATTCTAGTAATAACTCCACCTACTTTTATTGCAGGTAGGCCTTCAATCTTTATATAATTTTCACATAACCTTCTTAAAGCATGAAAATTTATGTTTGAAACCCCGTTTTTATTTATAAAGTTTTTTACGATTCAAACAAAAACTGCGCATCCTACCAAAACATAATCAATGACATATTTGTAGCTCTTTTTTTAATGAACAACTTTTGTCTTTTGCATCTTTTTATAACACGCGCAAAGTCGAATTTTTGATTTTTTTTGTGCGACCAATATTGCATTCTCGATGTTAAAGATTTTAGTTTCTACATGTTCCATAAAGACATTGGCTATTACAGGTGAGATTGGGGATCCCATTGCTGCCCCTGAGGTTTGTTCGTAGAATTGGTTATTGAACGAGAAGTAAGTATTATTGAGACATTGTTCTATCAAAGCTACAAGCTCGGAAGGGAAGTTTGTGAAAGATTTAATAATATTAATTGTATCCGAGTTCGGTACTTTCGTAAAAAGAGATACTATGTCGAAACTCACTATGATGTCTTGCGGTTGAATGTAAGTCTGTTGTATCTTTTTAATAAAGTCAAATGAGTTGTGGACGTGAATGATGGGGTTTCCTGTAAAAGGATTTACTTTTGCAGCAAGGAAACGTACTAGGTTGTAAGTTGGTGAGTTTATTGCGCTGACGATCGGTCTGAGTGGAATGTTTTCTTTGTGGATTTTTGGAAGCCCGTAAAGTTTTCGAGAGATGGGATTAGTAGGTATTAAGTCAGATATTGTTTGTCTGTCAAGTTAAGTCTGTTAAGAGCTTTCCATCCAAAAACAAAATTTGACAAATTACTTCCAGTAAAGCAAACTAAACTAACAAGTACAGTAAAAACATCTCTGACCACCATCTCAAAAATGAAATGATTTCAGCTTTATCTAAAGGACATAATTTTGCTGTAGCTCCATCGAAAATCCCAAAAGAAGAAATAATCAGCAATTCAGAATCCACAATATATACCCTTTCACCCGAAAAAGCAAATGACATACGACGCAGGACGGCCAATATTTTACGCCAAGCTCAAGTTCCATCCTCAAACTTAACAAAACAGGAAAAACCGCAATTAAAGAACTCAATCAAAATAAAGATATTATAATATTACCCGCAGACAAAGGTAACACAACAGTAATAATGAATAAAGAAGACTATAACAACAAAATCATGGACCTTCTAACTGACGATACATACAAAAAACTTAAAAGACCTAAAGTCACAACTTATTATTGCTGTTAATAACATTGAAATTAAATGACGAAAGAAAGATGCGGGTTTCCTCATATTTTCAAAAATTGTCTTTTTTGACATGAAGTGATTTATTAATTAATAGTATGTAGTAAAAAAATATTTCTAAAAATTATGATAGCTTTTTTTTTTGCTTTATTAATGCTAGCTAATAGTTGTTTTTTCATCTATGTTTAAATTTTTACTCGCGGCTCAACTTACGAAAGTAATAAATGATGCAAGCTCACAAACATAGTTGTTTCAACAATTTGTTACTGTTCATAATTATCTTCTCCTACACAAGTACTAAAAAGCTGTGGTTTTTTAATGAATTCTTAAACTTTTTATGATGGATATTTTTCGGGTAAAACGCGTAGTTTTGGTTTCTTCGTAAAAACTAACATTCAAAAATAAAAATTTTAAATTTTTCAAAAATGCCACAAGAATTGAAATAAAACTTTCACAAGTGTGAATAAATCGTTCAGAAAATGAGAATAATATGAACAGCGGTAATTGAAGTGAAAATTGTCATGCTTTGTAAAAGTTATGTGCAAATTATATAAAGATTGAAGACCTACCTGCAACAAAAGTAGGTGGAGTCATTACCTCATCTTTTTAAAGTAAATATGTGCATCTTCATCTTATCTCAATGTGCATTATTTGGAGTTCAAGTGCACAAAATGAAAAGGATAATTTTTATCGAGTGAAGTTGTGTCCTAACTGCTTGAGTAAGATTTTCTCACTAAATTAACTAGAAAACTGCTCATTAATTTAGTGGGACTTATTATTCAAAATTAATAAGTCTTCTTAATCAGTACTTTTTAATTGAACACTCATTATTCCGATTAAGGTAGTAGATGTGAAGTTTTCGGCAAAGGGTATACTTTTGTATATAGTACAATGTTTCGATAATTACAGCAAATTGAAATTGAGTCGAGCCATACCTTTCTGAATTTAGTTTTTTAACTGGTCTGCATTTCATAAGAATGATAGTGCCATTCTTTACGAGTAATTCACTGCGCACCAGGAAGTCTGACTCGTGAGTTTTACGAGGGTCGATGGAGAGTACCTCGAGAATTCACATACGGCTACACTGAGTTTCACTACAATTTTTATATATTGTTCTCTCCAATTTTACTATCAAACAGAATATAAATATTTGATCCAAAAAGCGGCTGCGTACAAGCCGAGAGACTAATATTTAGATGACATATGCAAGAAATCAGACAAAATATTCAAAATTGTGGTAAAAATCTTATATTCCTTTTTATAACTCTAATAAATCCCCTCAACGCTGAAATGCTTCAACACGGTGGCGAATATATACCACGTAGACTCTGCGAATCGATAAATTTATGTTTCGAGATGGGAGACATCAAAGACGATTGGAAAGAAGCGATTATCGGACAAATATTCAAAAGAAACAGAAATGAAAGCGACTGCAATAATTACAGAGGGATCAGCTTATTAAGTACCGTAAGTCAAATATACTCAAAAATACTTATTCTTAGGGTAATGAAAATAACAGAAGAAAAGATTTGGGAAGTTCAAAGTGGGTTTCTGGCAGGAGGGTCATGTGCGGAAAAAATATTTAGATTAAGGCTCCTGCAAGCTATAAAAACAATATATACGGGTAGCAAAACAAATGTAAGGGTAAATGGGAAATTTAGTGATTGTTTCGATATTATTCAAGGAGTTAGACAAGGATGCGTTATGTCTTCATGGTTATTTATATTATTCATGGTCAAGTATCTAATAATGGCTCTTCTCGATAAAGAAGGTGGGGATCTCGAAACAGTAAGGGTACGTGCGTTAGCTTTTGCAGATTATAAAATTGTTATGGCAGAGTCATTGGAAAACTTGAGAAGAATGTTAAATAAACTGAATGCAAGAATGAAGAGCATAGGTCTCAAAATTAACACAAATAAACCAAAAACTGTGGTTTTCAAAGGGAACAGTGAGAAAACAATATGCAACATTATATTAAATGATGATATGTGGGGAAACTCTAAATGACAACATGAGTAACGAGATAATTCTTAAAGAATGTGGCCCACAGAAACTTATTGAAAAGAAATTGGTTAGGATGGTTCAGGCATGTTGAAAGAATGCGATACAAACGACATACGAAATAAGTGAATCAAAGTAGATTAAATGGCAGCGTACCTAAAAATAGACGGCGGAAAGAAAGGTTAGAATTTGTGAAGAAGACCCTAGTTAGAAGAGATATAAAAAGCCACAAAAACACGAGAGCCTGCATAAAAAAATGCATGGATGTAAAAGAAGCTAGAGAAGTATGTTAGGACAAAAAAGTATGGCGGCAAATAGTTAATAAAAAGAGTGTCAGTAGAATGAAGGACGCCTGAAACGAAAGACCTCGGACACTAATGGACCCAAGTGAGGTACCTCAATGAACGACTTTGTGAGGATCTTTATTTGGGTTGATTGGTGGAGATTGATAAGCAACCTGGACCGAAACAGTGTTACGGAACGAACGTGTTACTCAAATAAATAACACGAGAATCCTTGATCAATCTAAAGATTCTATATCCCTTCCTCATATTACTCCCTTTCCCAACGAGTGAGTCACGACTACCCTGAAAGGGAAATGGCATAATGGTGTAATAATAATAATAATAATAATAATACCGAAGGAGTTCTCGCGTTGATGTCACGGTAGGGCTTGAGCTCTCTCCTCATGACTTTGACGGCTATGTTGGCGGTAGCATTGCTACTGACAGGGTTTTCCATGCCAAATAGACTGACAAGAAAGAGGAGAGGGACTAAGCAGAACACCAAAACCCAAATAATAATGGAGAGCATACTAAAGATGCATGCGGGATGGTGGTGATAGTGAGCTGCGAGATGGTCAGGCAGATCTCACAAATCAAACAATGGACCAGCAAGAACATCTGCTAAACGTTAAGCAGTGGAACATCAACTGTACCGGCTGAGGATGCTTTGACTGGCGCTAGATATTTTCAGCCAACCACATCGACAGAAATACCGTGGGAGAGCATCAATTGGGATACCACAATGAAAGAGGAATGAGTGCGTCTCTGTTACGAAAGTGCGAAGTTTGAAACAAACATGGAAAAAGGATACAATATAAGAACGAAATTTGCAGCAAAGTATCTTAATATACAGAAAGTCACACTAAGAGATCTTATCGCTAAGGTGACGGACATCAGGACTAATCTACACGTGCCAAAAGACCGATCGATTAAGATTAGACAACAGGTTGATTTGGCGTAGAAAAACGACGGCAATGAACATCAGTTGGAGGATTGATGCTGAAGGCATAGGTCGTAGGGATAATGAACACCATGTACCGGATCCATTAGAACCATATCCGGATATTAATAACGATGATGTGGATAGGAAAATCCCAGAAAAACTGCAGCACCTTGAAAGGAATTTTGGTCATGTTTTACTAGAGTTCAGATATGTGGAACCAAGACCAAAGCATTCGCTGTCCAAAATAAACATCACAAAAGATCTATGTGCACTAATAGTACATCTCGACAGCAAGGTTTTACCTGTGTATTTAAACGTAGCACAAACTGCTTTAGAGGTGCAAACTCTTGTATGCTGTGTGGCTGTAGCCAACGTTATAACGTTGGGCCGGAAATCTAGGCCTGCAAATGCAGTTTTTGTCCCAGCAAGGGATCGAGATCCACGACGGAAGATCAGACTGGATATAGAGACATGATGTTCTTACTTTCAGACTGTGTCGGCACAACTTCTGGTACAAGTACCTGACGAGTGTGCATCTTGAGTTGGAAAGGTGTTTTCAGAACATCATTGAACATCCCGATCGGATGCCAGGCTTTATGCTCTATGGTACTACGCTAATGTTACAAAAAAAAAACTAGGCGCTCAAGATCCATCTGACTTTCGACCGATAGCTTGTCTTCCGACAATTTATAAATGTCTCACAGCAATCATTGCAGATAAGATATATTCTCATTGCGACGCGAATGGCGTTCTTACAGAAGAACAAACAGGATGTTCTAAAAACTCGTGAGGCTTTAAAGATCTAGTCACTATGGACGCTATTGCCGTGACTTAAGCTCGTAAGCATCAAAGGAACTTACACATGGCATGCATTGACTACAGGCAAGTGTTTCCTTCCGTGCCGCATAACTATTTGCTAGAGTCTTAAAATTTTACAAAATATGCCCACGCATTATTGATTTTCTGAGCCATGCGATGAGGCTCTGGGGTACAAGAATCAACTATTTTGATCATGTACAACCAAGGATAACTAGATCAATACACTTTACGACGGGTATATTTCAAGGAGACTCCTTAATCGCATTATGGTTCTGTTTAGCGTTGAATCCATTGAGCAAATCACTAAACAGCATGTCTCATGGGTTCAGAATTCATGATAATGAGGATGGCCATCAAGTGATCCATCTTCTTTTCATGGATGACCATATGCCATTCATGTCCTCACGTACTCCTTCGTGCTCATAAAATGGTCTAACACCGACTTTGAAAAGTTAAACAGAATTGTTCGCGTAGAAATGACGAAGCACCGAATGCACCACAGAAATTCAGCGATTCAAGAGGTACTTATACCATGACACTTAGGGGGTATAGGGTCATTGTAGATGTCAAAAAACTGTGTGCTTCACAAGTTATACAGTTGCGAGACTATTTTATCAGCAAACGAATTGTTGCGTTTCAGAGTAGCATCTGTAAAGCGGATCTTGACTATACGCCCTTAAATTTGTCCTCAGATTGGGCCTTGAAAATCTGGGCAGAAACCATAGAGGAATTAGAAATACAATGGAGGCAGAAAGCCATCCATGGCGACCATTCCAAAACGTTAGATCAATATGAAGTGGATAGTAAGGCATCCAATATTTGGCTAAGAAATGGTGTACAGCACCAGGAATTATCGCAAATACGTTTTAAATCAAGACGTGGTTGACCGGTGCCGATTATATAGAGATACTGAAGAATCCATCTAGCAAATTATTAATGTCTGTCGCGTATTGGCTGAGAGAGAATATACGCACAGTCATAATGATGTAGCGGGCATCATACATCAACAACTTGCCCTAAACCTAGGACTCTTGAAAGAATGGATGCCTTTCTATGGATACATTCCAATGCCCGTTTTAGAAAGCGAGGACTACATCTTATATTGGGATGTTACTATTCAAAAATTATACAAGTAAGATCCACAATTATAGCGAATTACGGCATGAAGTAAATACCGTATGGATAAATGTGAATCATGCATCTATTCATTCTACTGTGATTTCGGCTACAGGCAATGTGCACGCAAGATGCACTGAACATCTTGAAAATTTAGGAGTCAGTAGGCTATTGTCAGCAGCTCAGAACGCGGTTTTATTAAACACCTGTCGCAGTGTAAGAAACTTTCTTGACCATGAGGAAGTGAGCGACTAAAAATCCGTGGAGTGGCAGATGGTAGCTCTAAGAAAGCATCCAGAGGTGACTGCTGTCACCACCAACGCCCGTGGCCGCTCGTAATTGTATGCCCACATCATCATCGCAGGTGGTTTCAAGCATCGTATTAAATTCGTTGAATAAACTTTTAACATTCTAATCTTATCAGTCACTTGACATAGTCCGTGGCTATAATGTATAATCGGGTTTACCAAAGTAAACGTTCAATAAAAAATATAAAATAATAAAGTAGCCTAACACGGATAATGCTTATGAAAATCCATCTTTTCGCAAATAGGACCAAATTTTATACACACAAATATTCTTTGGGCTTTCGGACAGGTCGTATGAGAATGGCGAAGGGTGATAAGAGGGGTGACGCTAGAAAGGGGGCACAACCACAGTTTTTGACCAATCGGCAGACAAATTTTCACGCTTATTCTTTGGGCTCCCAGACAGGTCGTATGAGTATTGGGCGGAAGATAGAATAGGGGGCAGTTTTTTAAATCTAAGGCATACAATTTAAATTTGTTAAGTTTTTTAAAAAGTTATATTGGAATTGCGCGTCTGATTTGCAAATTCTACTAACTGGATTCGATGACTCGATTACAATTTTTATAATTGAATACAATTGCTATTTTCAGTATTTTGATTGATATTTGTGTTTAAACTTTTCAGAGTTTAGTCCAAGTTTAGTGCAAATTTCATTGTAAAACTCACATTTTTCAAAACTAAATTCTACGACTTGAGTAATAGTTTTACAACTTTAAATTCAAAAACGCCCCTTTCGTTTTACTTTTTTCAGTTTTTAATTATTTCGTTACATTTACAGTTTTCCCTCAGTTTTTTACAATTTTCACAGGTATTTTTGGATTTTTTCATTTTTTCCGAGTTTTTTAAGTTTAGTTTAAAATTCACTATCGACTTCGCATTTTTTAATTCTACATTCTACAATAAATACTTAAAATGTTACGTTGATTCTATTTCACTATTTCATGCTTAAACTTAATATCACAATTATTATTTTCATTATTATATATTTAATTCGTTCACTGCACACATAATCGTACGCTTAATCGGTACGAAAAATCGAAACGAATAAGCGGCGTAGCTTGACAACGCAGGGCAGTGTAATATCTTGGCCCCTTTTCACGAGTGATTTGTTGCTTCAGACATTTTGTTAATAGATAGGTTTAAAATTTTATCACTTTCAATGATGAAATTGATTGTTTATAAAATACGTTTTTTTTTAAAGGAACTGATAATATTCTTGTATGAATAACATTCTTTATTTTAATATCTCAGTAACTCAGTATAATAAACTCATGTGTATTTATATGTAATATTTTCTAAATTGTGTTCATTAAATCAAATCTTATTACCTTAGTGTATACATTTCCTAATTCTTAATACTCATAATCCTATGTTAAATAAATGAATTGAAAATTCAAAGAGTTAACTTTTACTTAAAATGTTGCGAAACCTACACTTTCAGCTCGATCGGATAATGGCGAAAAGAATCGAGAAGCATTCTCAAAGAAACTATATGAAAAATCAAAAATAATAATTTCATAGTTTGCTATGCATCTCAGGTTTCTTTCAACTTCCTATTCACAATATCAATTTCTAAAATACATTTTCAAGATTAGAATATTTACTATTTTACTTATTAAAATTATTTTTCCAAAACTCAGATTCGACAGACGAATTAAGTAGACGAGTAGCCTGCGTTCTGGACCACGATTTCTACCTTACCGACCGCTTTTACAAGACAGGTTCTAAGCCACGACTTTAAGCCACTTTTACAAGAGGGGGTTCTCAGCCACTTTCGCAGCTACCACCTGTAGTAGTTCGTGGCCGTGCTAAATTTTCTGTAAAAAAAGGGTTCATGTCCGCGCTAAACTCTGAGATCATTCTCGATGAGTCCTGATGACGTCAAGATTGCCTAGATTATGCCAGATCCATATATTGACATCGAGATAATTCGACGACTTACACCACAGAATCATATTTATTGTGCAAGTGTGTGTGTGTGTGCCCTAGCGGTGCAAGAAATGTATGAACAACGAGGCTCAAAGAAAGGTGTAGCGGGATGTCGGGAGAACCTGCTAATCGATAGCAATTCGCCATTCCGACGGGTACGAGTGCAGCAAACCTGTGGATCGAAAGTACAAGGTCACTCATGTATTTTACATAGACTATCTTAAGATCTATGCTAGAAACAAAGAGCAACTACATCTAGCTCTAGGGATTGTCAAACGATATACTGAAGAAATTGGAATGGAGTTTGGGATAGACAAATGCGCCCAGATTTATTTGAAGCGAGGAAAACTTAATGGCATCCCTGAAGATCCTGAGCTCGTTGATAGAAGCGCTTTACGATACCTTTGCGCCGGAGAGACTTATACATACATGGGCGTGCCACAAAGCCGCATTCGGGATGTTAAATCTATAAAGGATCTCCGAAGCAGATACAAACGTCTCATCTGGCAAATTTGGTCTTCCGAATTGTCGGCGAGGAAAGAAGTATCTGCAACGAACATGCAGATCCTCTTCTTAAAATGCTCAGGAATCACGAAGAAGTGGGCAAAGGAGTGTTTCTGTACAATGCAGCGGAGGAGGCTGCTGAAGCACTTTGACTTAACTTTAGTATTAGGGGTGAGCAAAATGCATCAAATCTTATCTATCTCGATTACTCACTCCTGGAAGCCCGGATTAAGAAAGCACAAGAGAAAAACTTTCGTGAATAGCTCCTCGATAAGAGGATGCACGGTATCTTCCACAGAAATGTGGAGGATCAGTCAATGTCGCGTGAGCTAACGTTTGCTTTCCTTAAATCGCCCGGATTGAAGTCTGGTATGGAGGGTTTCATTTTGGCATGCCAAGACGGTGTCATTTCCACCTTAACATATTGTGGCCACATTTTGAGCGAAGACATTCCCGATGATAGCTGCAGGGCGTGCCATGCACACCCCAAGCATTTAGCTCACATACTATCTAGTTGTCCAACTCATGCGGGAAAGAACTACATCCAAAGGCACAATGCGGATCCAGGAGTGCTTTATTGCCATCTCTGTTGCTGTTACGGCATTAACCTTAATATCACTCCTCTAAATGCTGCTAGTGAAATCGAATCAATTGTTGAGAATGGGAAGTGCCGCATATACTGGAACTTTATATTCTCGACAATTGACTTGCATGTTGGTGGCGGTAGTGAGAAAGTGTGCAGTGACAGGCGGTGAAAAGCTTTTACAAAGTATGTGTGGAAGGTCTGAGTGGAGTGTGAGGGTGGAGTCTAGGAGGTGAGTACGGTTGTGATGGGTACATTGTGAAGATAGAAATTAATTTACATTGTAGTTGGGGGGGGGGGGATTTGGCTAAATAGGGAAAGTGAGGTTTGGTTTGCAAGGGAGCGGGGTAGTTTTGTGTTTAGGTTTTTAGACCTTCATAGAAGGCAAGGGTTGTTCTTGTAGTGATGGGGGATGTCAAGGGTGAGAAAGAGGTGGCTAAAGGCGATGTGAAAGGTGAAATAGGGCAAAGAAACTGAAATTTTAGGGCGGTAAGCGGCACGAGCGGGAGGTGGGCAGCGAGAGTACTGGCAGCGCTGGTAGTGAAGTAGACGGGGAGAAAATTTCCAGAGGGACACGACGGCCAGTTGTGCGTGGCTCGGTGTCAAGTGGCGCGGCAGGGAGGGGAAATAATAGGAGCGGAAGAAGCGTCAGGCAAGGGAGAGAGCGTCCAGTGCAAGTGAGGGGAAGGATCTCTTGAAGAGGAAAAGGGAAAGCAAAGAGCGTCCGAAGAAAAGCGCGCTAGAGATTCCCTTTAAAAAAAAGCGTACGAACACATAGGTCACCCCCCCCCCTAAATATAGGGGCCGACGGAGAAGAAGCTATCGGGGTACTGATAGGTGAGAACAGAAGGTTAAGGGAGAACGTAAGGGGGGGCTATGGAACAGATGGAAAGTATGAGGGAGGACCTGAGGGTAAGAGATGAGGAAAGGATGAAAAAAACTGAGGGGGAAAGTAGAAGGATTTTAGAGGGAGTTGTTGTTGGTAAGAAAGAAAAAAGAGGATAAAATAAAGAAGATGGAAGAAGATATTAGGATGTGGAAAAAGAAAGGGCGGAAAACAGGCTGGTGGAGGTGGAGGTCAGGTCGGAAATGGAAGCAGTGGACAGGGGGAAGGGTGAGAAGAAAAGTATTCGGGAGAAAGTGAAGATCATGATTGAAGAGAAAGTGGGAGAGCGTAGGAATGAAAAGGAGGAGAGAGCGGATAGGGAAAGGGTAAGGGTAATGAAGTTGAGAATGTACAGAAAAGAGAAGGCAGATAGAAGAAATAATATAGTGATAAGAGGATTGAAGTTCAAGAGCGGAAAAATGGGACGGGGTGGTAGCGCTGCTACAGAGCATAGGGTGGGTTAAAGGCAAGGTAGGGAAAGTTAGGATGCAGAAGAGAAAGCAGAATAATGTGGCGGTGGTAGAATTGGAGAGCTGGCAAGAAAAATTGGGGGTAATGCGTAACAAAAATAGGATAAAGGACAATATAGTTTTTATCGATCAAGATTTACGCGGAAGGAAAGGGATGTTCAGAGAATGCTAAATGACAGGGCTAGGAAGGACAGGAGCGAAGGGAGAGTAGTGAAGGTAGGGTGTCGGAACATAAAAAATAGACGAAAAAATGTGGGTATGGGACGAGGAGAAGGAGGTGTTGAAGGAACTGCAGGGGAGTTTGTTTCAGGGAAAGTAGGAGGGTGGGAGTAAAGCAGGGTGGAGAAAGGTTAAAGTTGTTGTACTGCAACTTCGTAGGGGTAAAGAAGAAAGATGAGGATTTCTGGAGGTATATTCAGGAATTTGATGTGATTGGACTGGTAGAGACGTGGGTAGCGAAAAGGAAATGGGCTACAGTAGAGCAAAAGTTGCCAAGGACGTATAGGCGGAGGCTACAGAGGGCGTTCAAAGTAAAAAGGAAAGAAAGGCATGGGATGGAAAGCATTAAAGAAAGGGTAGAAAACTTACTAGGAGAGAGATGAGGGAATGGTGGTAATAGGGGGAGACTTTAATGCGAAAGTTGGGCGGTAAGGGGGCTTGTACCTAGGAGGGGAAAGCTTTGAAAGAAAATCGAAGGATAAAATAATAAATAAAGACGGGGGGATTCTAAGAGACTGGATGGAGGATAGGGGGTGGGCGGTGGCGAATGGTATGGCAAAAGGGAACGAAGAGGGAGAAGAAACGTATGTAACTAAAAGTGGTGTATCAGTGATAGACTACGTGATTATGAATATGCAAGGTTTTGAGGAGATAGAGAAATTCGCAGTGGAAGGAAGGGTGGAATCAGACCATCAGCCGTTGAGTTTGTGGATACAGGGGGAGGCGGGCGAAAGGCATGGTGAGGAAAAAAGGTCGTTAGGGGAGAGGGTGTCATGGACGAGGGAGGCGATGGAGAAGTATCTGGAGCAGTTGGGTAACTTTAGTTTTGAGGGGGAGTCCGTAGACGAGACATGGGAGGATCTACAAGAGAAAGTGTAAGGTTGTGTGCAAAATAAGGTATTTAGGAAAAAGAAGAAAGGAATGGCAAAGCCGTGGTGGGATAGGGAATGTAAAATGATGAAGAGAAAGGTGAAGAAGAAGTACAGGAAGTGGAAGGAAGGAACAGCGAAAAGGGAGGAGTACGTAGAAATCAGGAAGAAAGAGCAGGAAAAAGAAAAAGAGCTGGAAGAGGAGTTGAGAAGTGTTAAGACAGAAGGGGACGTGTGGAAGATAATTAGTAGGTTTAGGAAACGTAGCGTGGGGATAAGTGAGAAGAGAGGGAGCGACAAATGGAGGAAATTTTTTAAGGATTCATTTCAGGGGTAAGATACTCGAAAGAGAGATGAGGAAATTAATAGAAACAGAGAGGTAGATGAAGAAGAGCTGAACAACGAGGAGATAGAGAAGCAGATAGGGAAGTTGAAAAAATCGAAGGCAGCAGGGATGGACGGGGTAGAGAACGAAGCGTAGCTGTTTGGAACACAAGAGGTAAGGCAGAGGCTGATGGGGGTAGTGAAAAAAGTATGGAGGGGGTAGGAATTCCCAAGAGGGTGAAGAGAGGGGTTGATCTTACCACTGTATAAGAAAGTAGAAAGCAGAAAGAAAGAAAAGAAAAAGAAAAGAAAGAAAAAAGGCAGGAAAATTATAGAGGAATTACGCTCATGAATACTGCGTACAAAATATACGCGATGGTGCTAGCAGAAAGGCTGCGAAAGGATGTTGAGGGGAAAGGAATATTGCCGGAGACGCAGGCGAGCTTTAGAGAGAGAAGGAGAACTATTGGCAATATTTGCGTCTTGCAACACGTGGTGAATAGCGAATTAACCAAAAAGGGTGTCAAAGTGTACGCGTTTTTTGTAGATCTAAAGAACGCGTTCCCGTCAGTGGATAGGGGGAGGTTGTGGGAGGCGATAGAAGAGAGGAGAGTGAAGAATGGCCTGTTCGAGAGGGTAAGAGAGGTATATGAAGAGACGAAAGATAGGGTGAGAGAAGAGGAGGGAATCTCTGAGGGATTCTGGATGGATATGGGGTTGAGGCAAGGGTGCTGGCTTAGCCCAACGCTTATTGCAATTTTTATCGCGGATATTGAAAGTAGGCTAAAGGGCGGAGTAGTAGGAGGAGTTAGGGTAGGAGGAATTCGGGTGGGATGAGTCAGGATCTGGTCACTCGCATATGCAGATGACATAGTGCTGTTGGCAAAAGAGCGAAGAGGTTTTAAAGGAGATGATGAAGAGATTAAGACGATACTTGGACAAGAATAGGTTAGAGTTAAATGCGGACAAGTCGAAGGTTATGGTGTTCAAGAAAGAAGGTAAGAGAGAGGGGAAGGGGAGTGAAAGTGGAAAGAAAAAGCGGTATAGGAGGTGAAAAAGTATGTGTACTTGGGATTCCTGTTCCGAAGAAGTGGGGGAGTGGATAGTCCTATACAAGAGAGAGTGAGAAGGGCAAATGTGGTGATGAGGCAGGTATGGGGGCTGGGGAAGAGATTGTTTGCAGATGATTTTGAAAGAAGAATAAAATTTTTTGATTCGCTAGTGATGAGTGCCTTATTTTACGGAGTGGAGGTGTGGGGTTGGAAGGTAAGTTAGGAGGTAAAGAGGCTACAAGAGAGGTATGTGAAGTGGATACTGGGGTTGGCAAGGAATACGCCGAATTATACTGTCAAGAGGGAGACAGCCAGAACGAGCTTAAGGATTATAACAGGGAGTCGAGCGTGTAAATATGAGGAGAAATTTTTGGAAAAGGTGGGAAGGAATTTGGTTAGGGAGTGTTGGTGGAAGAAGGAGAACAGACGTAGTGGTGCAAAGATGGAGGTGGAAAGGGAAAGGTATTTTAGAACGAATGGATTGCAGATGGATGAAGTTAGCAGAATGCACGAGGAATGAAGGAAGGTATGTGAGTTCGTTCAAAAGAATGGCATGGAGAAAGAGAAGGCAGAATAAGAGGAGAGAATAAGAGAACCAAGGTACTATAACAGAAACTATGTGTGGAGTATGCCAAGGAAAAGAGCGCAATATTTGTGTAAGAAAGGAGAGCAAGGAAGTCAGAAACTTCTAGCGAGAATAAGGTGCGGTTGCATGGAGAAGTATAATTGGTATTGCTGCATGAAAGGGGTGACAAAAGAGCAGTAGCATGGGTGAAGGGGATGTTGGGTAAGATAGAGAAGAAGAGAAGGTGGGAGGTCAGCAGGCCGAAAAATAAACGTTTATATATCTATTTATCGACAATTGTTTTTGTTGCGCACTCGAGGCCTGACATGATTCTTTTTGACGTCGAGAAGCGAACCATGTTCGTATGATAAAAAGATGAAGGTGTATTAGTGACATTTTATATGGAGAGCTGCATATGGAATCATGTTTGACTTTAATCTGGTATAAAGTAGCAAACAAGCGATAACTAGAGATAACAGCCACACACGTTTAAACTCGCAGAAGCATTCACCCATCGACAGTCTGAGGCTGCTTACATTTCATTATCCCATCCTTTTGGTCTCTACAGATCACTTATTTTTACAGCTCGCAAAAGTTCGCTTTCGTAGCCAGACGACAAAGTTTGATATTCATTCTTTTGCCATATGATAGATCCGTCAACCTCTAGATGAGGTAATGTTACAAGATACTAAAAACAATTTCGAGACGAGAGAGAGAGATTATAAATAGCATGAATTTAATTCCAGACCTTTTGTCGATGTTTAATAACTGTATAGAAATAAATATCAAGAGTACACTGCCGGGCACTTATCGCTCCTCATATCATACCACGATATTAGAGCTGAGGTAGAATACCTTTTATATCCATAGATATGTGCTCACTTTTTATCTTCCATATAGAAAGATGAAAAAAAGAAAAGAATGATAATCTTCTAAAACAAAGAGATAAATATATACTACTATCAGAGACTATATAAACCTAACTTACCGATATTCTACAGCTGCAGTGGTTCGTGCTATGTTTCCACAGTATTCTTAATGGCGTTATCAAATTTTTACTGCGCAATTTCGGAAAAGAATTTTTTCGCAAACAACTTCAAGATTATTTTTTAATGACACATTACATTTTTAAACTACCAAAATTTTATATTTCAAAACGTGTCTAGACGTTTCGATTATAACTTCAAACCTTGTAGAGCATTTCGGCAAAGAGGGAGATATATTAATAGATGAAGATAGTAAATCATATGCTGTATGTACATGTTAGAGAGAAAGATAGGTGGAGAGAGATGGAGAGAGCAAGAGAGAAGGAGAGAGGGAGAGAGAGCTATTTATTCAAAAATTTTTTAGTACAAAAATAATTTTTTTATATTTGCGGAAAACTTTGCGATTGAGCGACTAGAAAAATGCCAACAGATTCTTAGGACGTAATTTCACGTACAGTGGATCACTGTAACAGATTTAGAATTTTATATTGATATAACCAGGATATCAAATAAACCATTTTAGATTAAGAAAATACAATTTGAAAGCTCTTGCTAGAATTTAATAAATAAATCACCTACATAAATATTAAGGTTAAAATCATCTTGCATATAGTAGAGTAATCTGCTAAAAAGATTCAATTTACTTACTTGAAACTGTAACGCCACTTTTTCAAATATATATATATATATATATATACTACTATTCGAAACATCGGGGAATTGTAATTTTTTTCTTTGGATCCCTAACATTGTAAATTTTGATTCACTGAGTTAAAAAAAAGTAGTAATTTCCGGCATTTTCCGGGATTAAATAATATATACATTTGAATGGGGGCCTTACAATGTTGGGTCCCTAATATTAATTGCTGGATCCCTAATTCACAAGTATGGGGTAAACTAATAAACTGGTGTACTAATAACATGATTCTTTTTTAGAATCCCTAATTTACAAACATGGGGTCAACTAATAAATTGGGGTTTATAAAACATGACACTTTTTCGGACTCCCTAATTTACAAACATGGGGTCAACTTATAAATTGGGGTTTCGAAAACATGATACTTTTTTGGAATCCCTAATTTACAAACATGGGTTCAACTCATAAATATGGGTTTCGAAAACATGATACTTTTTTTTAATCACTAATTTAGATACATGGGGTCACTGAGTTACAGTTCATTTTTGGCATATTCGGCACTTCAGACGGTTTTACGATATTATAAACGCACATGTTAATCTTTTCCGCACTGACAAAAAGGTAAATGATGATTTACCCAATGAGCGAATTCACTACATGTACTACAATAATAAGAGAATATCCTTGACAAGGCTTGCTAAACCATTTATAAAGAATGTAGATCCTACTTTAACCTGGGATTGGGAGACCGCAACACGTGTTCAGACTTCGAATTGACAGACGCCAAGAGAGTGATTTTGGCGCTTACCTAACTATCATACAACGGGAGGAATCACATAATTTGGTGGAAATGCTGATGCGCACAACTTACTTTTCATAATTTACAACGGTCGAGAGGAATACAGCGAACGAGTTCCGCTTCCTATTCGTCCACCCTATCGTCCCGTCCTTCCTACGTTAGTCCTTATCAACCGCCATCGAGCGAGGGAGAGATTCCGAGCTGCTTCCTTTAACTGGGGGCGATAGGTAAGAGTTGTTCCCTCATAATCAGGATCGGCTGTATTCCGGTGCTGAGGTGGAGGATCAGGAGCCCCTAATCCTGATTAAAGATGCGAAGTAGGCTTCCCAATGCATCCGATAAAGAGATAAACACAAAAAAACGACATCAAAGCCAAGAAATGTCTATTCATAACCTAGCCATTTCAACGATAATAATTTTAGGCGAGATTACCTATCCTTCCATAGAATTTAGGTGGTAACTGCCTCGGTCCATCGTCACCAGGACCGTGCCTTGGATCTCAAATAACCAAAAAAAATAATCAGTTCTATCCTTAATGAGTAGACTCAGCCTTCTACTTTGGATGTCAGAAGGATTAGTGATAAACGCTAACCGGAAGTTTACTTGGGAACTTGGGATGTGAAGATCTGCAGAAAGCGAAGGTGGGGGTGGATCTCATCGATCGTTTGCGTCGATTGTGCAACTCTACGTGGCTCTTGCTTAAAAGCGCGAAATTAAAAAAAATTTTAACACAACACAAAAATAAAATTACCAGCGGAATTTATGAAGCCATTTCTATTTCTTCGTCGTTGATAAAAGTTCGATTTTCAAAAATAACAATAGTTCAGTTATAATCTTTAAGTGTATAACAGCCAATAAAATCAGAAAAATCAATTCTATGGCCTGCTTCACTACAATTCCAACATTTAAGGGGCACTTCACTTTTATATCGAGTTTCAGCGTTATCCGAGGAGCTGATGGTGATTCGGGGGTGTCGGTTCTTCAAGGAGTTGGTTTTTGACAGAGGTGGGATAGGGTAGAATAGTTTTTAGAGGAATTGGGTTGGTTTCAGTTATATTTTTCCAACGAGAGATAGGCGAGGTCAACCGGTTCCTCTTGCGGGAAAATTTGAAAGGTTTCTTCTCCAATAATTAAATTCTCTGATTTCGTCTATCCATTCTATGCCTTTCGGGTCACCTATCGTGTAGCCTGTCGGTTCTTCGATCTTTAGGGTCCCTGTAAGCTAGCTTAGGCAACAAGGATCGTTCTGCGGGAGGAGGTGGCCTATAATTCTTGGCTACGCGGTAGCTCTTTTCTGCAACATTTGCCAGATCTTCCAAATGTGCAAAGTCCCTAATTTGTCTCCGCTGTATAGTCAAGTGCAATCGGGGGAGCAGGTTCCTATGCGTATAACTAATTTCTTCCGATTCTGGCATTTCGGGGATGAGCCTATCGAACATGGTCCGCATACAGGTTAAGTAAACGGAGAGAGACTCCTTTTCACCCTGTGTTCGTTGATGAATTTCCTGTCTCAACTCAAACTGAAAGTCGGAATCTCCAAACCGGATTCAAAAAGCTCTAGCGAACTCATTAAAAGTCCGCCATTGCCGTCGGGACCCATGGAACGTCAGAGTATTTAATGTTCCATTTGCGCATTATTTCGTAGGCTCGCGAAGGTTTTGAAGGGGGTGCTCGGGGGCGCCTCGATAAGAATAGAATCAAGGGAGATAAAAGTCTTCAGTTGTGTGTCGGAAACGGCGAGAAAGGTAGGTTCTTGAGAGGGGTTCTAGCGGCTGGACGTGGAGGGCTCGTCCCGCGTCGAGTGGGGGTAGGGGAAGGGATCTTCAAACTTAACCTGCGTGGGTAGTGTAGGAAAGGCGGTAGTGGAGATTTTCTGAGTCGGGATACGTTTGATGGAGGGGTGAGGATCCTCGGGGGGAGGGGGTACTTGAGGGGTGTGAGTGATATAAGGTACTGGACCCACGTACGTTATGACGGGGGTTCATGTGGTTTAGGGTTGAGTCTCTAAAGGGATCTAATTCGTTATAAAAATAGTATCGAGATTCAATGTCTCTATCTGTGGGGTATCTACGAGGCGTATTGTTTTCCATATGGTGTGTAGACAAACGCGTGTCGTCCTCCTGGTCATTATTATATTCGTTTCTGGCTTGATAACTATCCTTTTTAATCGCGCCTCTACTTGCTTGTGTCTTATCTTCGGTATCTATTTGCGAGGCGGCATCTACTCTCTCCAGATCAAATTGTGTAGGGGAGCCACGGGGGTTCTCGTTATGACACGAATGGTCGGAACCCGAATGGTCTGAGGGGGTTCCTTCTACTTGGGTTTCGTCCACACGATTGTATAATTAACAGAGAAGATAAGAAGTGCGAACATTCAACAATAGAACAACAGATAGAGATTATTCTTTTAAAACATTATTTAGATACGACGTGCACAAGCCGATGTATAGTAAACGTTCCCTATAGGAAAGATAAGAAGCGATAAATCGCAGCAGTAATTATTCTTTCTAAGAGAAATTAGTATCAAATGTAAACACTGACCTTTCTATGAACCATCTGGAGAGCCTGCTATAAAATTAGTCACTCAGATTTCTATTTAAATATTAAATTGAGAAAAATTAATATCGTTATTTGAATAATTGGGAACCTTATCGACAAATATTGTGTATTGGCGGACTAAAATATCTAATAACTTTTAACAAAAAAAAATTTAAAGAGGAGAGATGAGCTTTGTGATTTTTCAGTAACGCCACTTTTTCAAATAAAAAAAATATGTATTTTATGGTCTCTCAGTGGCGCACATGGCACCCTAATCGTTTTAAATTAAACCACATGACCGATAATTACTAAAATAAGCTTTAAATGGACAATTAGAAAATAAACATAACCTATCATTTTTGTGCATCAGTCCTTGCTTGGGTCAAAGGCAAACCAATTCAATCGAAGTCAGTAAGAAGCGATAAAAACATGCGGCATCTACATTCCAAACGGGAAAACGGGAACCTTACTGAACGTTAAGCGTTTAAGGTTAATCAACGAAAAAAGAAAAACCTCACTGACTCCGACTAAAAGGGTTTACCTTAACCTAAACTTCTCGGTAATCTAAAAGAAAAGATAGAAGATAAAGAGTACTTGAAAGATACGATAATAATTTTAAAAAACTAGATATATGAAAATATCGAAAGTAGGTATAACCACAAAAGATAATCAGA
The DNA here is from genome assembly GCF_010883055.1 of Belonocnema kinseyi. Taxonomy (NCBI): domain Eukaryota; kingdom Metazoa; phylum Arthropoda; class Insecta; order Hymenoptera; family Cynipidae; genus Belonocnema; species Belonocnema kinseyi. The sequence goes on from NC_046662.1 coordinate 106,796,882, forward strand.
AGATAATAAGATATCGACATAGGAAAGAGAAACCAAAATATAGAGATTCTAAATTAGGCTCAACAGAACTGCTAACTCACCCTAAAAAAAAAAAATTTGTAGAGGGGAGGGTACGTAATCACAAAGCTTGCATTTCGGAAAATAATTAACAGTGGTTTATTCAAAAGTTAAGAAGAAGAAATAAATAAACATAACATTAAAATAAAAGAAAGAGTAATACAACACAATTGTTTTAAAACGTATTGGCAGTTCCAAGATCAATTATCAACAACATATATCTATCAAATAATGTGTTCACAACAGAAATTGATAATAACGAAATACAACAATTATGCGTTGCGCTATTTCTTTTTAGCCAGGAGATAATGGGGTTCTGAAAAAAGAGGTTACCTAATATAACTATCAAAATAGGTTCTAAATTATAAATAAGAAAAGTTCTCCAAATAAAAAGAAAGGTTGACAAAAGTTCCTAAAAGGGTTCTCAACACTGAGTTTCAATGAGATTACACAAAAGAAACTAAAGAAATTCTAGAATGAGTACGGAAAATGGTTCTCAGGGCCATAAATAGAGTTTTACAAACTAGCACTGCTTAGGGGTTCCTGAAATTTAAAAAGAAAAGGGTTCGAGAACGTCTTAAATCAACTGTAATGAGTATAATACAGAAATTTCAGAAATTGTGAAAGGATTCTTAACAGGTTTATTGGAATGACGGTACATAAAATTGTGGGGATGAATAACATTTTTAACGAAATTACTGTATATAATTTGTGGAAATCAGGCATATTTAAAATAATATAACGGCAAATGATATTGTAGGAATCAAAAATATTTCTAACGAAATTACGACAAATGACATTGTGGGGATGAATAATGTTTTGAATAAAATTACGGTATACGATATTGTGAGGATCAAGAGTATTTCCATGGACATAGGAAACACGGGACTAGGCATGCCATTCTGACTTGGGCGAGCGGGGTTGAATCCACGGGAGAGGGGAGAATTCCATGAATGGGGGGAGCCGCCATCTTACGATATATCATTTTATTATGCGCACAAGCATTTTTTCCGACAAACTGTGCATGAAAATATAAACATGTGGGCGCTGCCATGTTTGCCGTGGGACATCAAAAGGTGGCAGACCTCCCCCCTCATTGCATCACCCCCGCAATGGCATGCCTAGTTCCTTGTTTCATATGTCCATGAGTATTTCAAACAAACTTACGGTATATGATATAGTAGGGATCGAGTATATTTCAAGTGAAATTACAGTAGATGATATTGTAGGCATGGGCGGATTAAGACCTTTCGGGGCCCGGAGCTAAAATAACGTTGGGGCCCCTTTAAGGCGGCTGGACTTAACATTTTACTTTCATTTAAAATTAGTTCATGATAAAAAAATTCAAAAATTTAATTAAAAAAATTTTACTAAAATTTTTTTTAGGACTTTATTATTTTTGTTCATAAGCGGGTTATTTTACTGTATATTATATGTTTTTCTTGGGGAGAAGGGGGCCCCCACTAGCGTGGGGCCCGGTGTTTCAGCACCACCAAGCCCTCCCCATGATCCGGCACTGATTGTAGGGATCCCTTATATTTCAAGTTATATTGAGGTATATGATATTAGGGAGATCAATAATATATCAAATGAAATTGCAGTTAAAGATATTGTAAGAATCCCTAATGTTTCAAATTATATAAAGGTATATGATATTATGTTATGGAATTGACTTTGACCTATTGACGTAATAGATTTAGGCAATCTGACGCACCTCCTTACGTATAAGTAGGGCCAAAGCTATGATCTTCAGTTAGTGCTAATCTTGTTCTAAGACTCTAATCTTGTATAATTTATTTAGAAAATTAATAAAGAACGTCGAATTGCCTATTAGGCAATTCGACTATTTTTAAAAAATACCAAGTGCAATTATTACGCATTACATTTTGGAAATCGATACCAGGATTGAATCAAATGATTCCAAGGATAATTTAACTATGGGATTACAAGGAATCAAAAGGATCAATCATCGAAACGACCTTAAAAAAAATTAAATAAATAAATTTCACAGAATTCCAAATTAGTAACGAGAGAATTCTACGGAATTCCAGAAAAATCAAAAAGAATTTTCACGGAAGTTCATAAGAGAATAGCAAGAAAAAAAAATGTCTACGGAAATTCCTGAGGAACTCCGGATCTACCCACGGGCGATCCAACAAATCAACAAATACAAAATTCTTTTTGAAGAAAAACTGTGTTAATATTAGTTGGTGATTCGAGTAGCCACTATCCTAAGAAAAATCCCTTTTTTTAAATTCAAATTTTAACGAGGCCCGCAAACAGGCGGAAGAGACAGCGGTCTAACAAAAGAGAAGTAGCGCAAGAAGGTAAAAGCCGAGCCAAGCAGAACCAACGCAACGCGACAGCCAAGCAAAGACTCCAACAATCAGCGACTAGATTTAAGTATTGTTGTAGCACGATACCAACAAACCAAGGTTTAAACGGAAAACTTATGTAACGTTATTGAGACGCGAAATTTAGGAAAAGTGTTACACTGGCTTTCTTAAATTACAGAGAAGATAATTAAACGTACTTGATTGACAAAACAGACTCTGACGCATATTTAATAGACGAATCTAGCTTTCCATTTCTAAAAATGGCTGAAGAAAAACCTCAAAGATCCTTATCCCCCTCTAATATGGGGACTGACGACCTTCTACGAACCATACTAACTGAATTAAATGGGCTGAAAATAAACGTGTCTACACTAGCGAAGGAAAACGAGAAGTGACTCCGAGATACAATCTGTAGCCAAGGAATGCTGAGAGAAAGGAAAAGTAGTCACGGATAAAGAAGATTATGACATTATTACATGAGACAGAGACTAGTTGGACAGCGAAGACGATAAAGTTATCCAAAAACAAAATCACAAGGCCCATCAGCGCAACTACTAAAACGGGAATGACATTTACGGAACCCCAACACAAAAACCAACCTAATTATTACCAGAACGAAATATACCCGCAAAGGACATAATTAGAACAATCAAGGTCCTAAATGGGAAAGGCGATATGGGTATAGAGGATTTTATTAAATGTATTAAAAAACTGAAAAACAGTGTTCCCAACCTAGTCTACTCTTAGATTTTATAATTGCAGAAAAAAATCCACAAAATCCACAAAATATAAAACAAATTGGCTCAGTCTCAGCCTTAAGAAGCAGAATCGAAAGCTGCAAACAAGGGATAAATGAAACTATACAAAACTTTAATATAAGATTCAGACAGATAGTCAATGAACTTGAATACGCGTTGCAATCAGAACACTTTAGTTCCAAGGAAAGAAAAATAGCGATAAACATCGAAGAGAAGGAGAGCACAAAAAGATATAAATTAAATGTAAAAAGAGAAATCGGACTATAAATTGAAGTACAAAATCCTAGTAACCTGCAAAAGGCTCAAAATATGGCAATAGAATCTGAAATATGGTTTAAAGAAGCCCAACCAATGCAAAAACGAGTAATCTCACGACCACCAATAAGTATTAGCATACGTCGACCCACACTACCACAAATGTCGCGACCTCAAGCAAATACGACACCAACAGTTCCTAATCAAAATATCGCACTGGCCGATTGCATGAAAATTGAGTGCCACAAATGCGGTAATCCCGGTCATTTTTCAGCACAGTACTCAACAAAACCAGCAAATTTTCAATATGGTCAATCTTTTAAACGACCACCACAAGTAAGAACAATTCGCGAAGAAGAAGACAACATAATAGACAGCAACTTAATAACGGAAGAAACAAATTTTAGAACAGATGGAATACGAGGACTTAGCCGAGTCTCAACAGTATGTGGACAACTATTTTCCATTAAAGGAAAAAGAAGAGATAACACAGAATACAATTTATTAGTTGACTCAGGGGCTTCAATAAACATTATTGAAAAGAGTGAATTACCGGACAAATTCGAAAAAATCAAATTTCTAAAAAAATTTGCAATGGGCAATGACCGACGTCAATCATCAGAAACAGCTTATATACCCTATCCAAAGAAAAGCATCTTTTCCATTCAGTAGATGATGGTTTTCCTCTACCAGAAGCCGGAATCATTGGTTTACCTTTCTTTAAAAAGTATCAAAGGTACGCCATAACACCAAAATTCTTGATTCTAGATGACATCAAAATACCCCCATACAAAAGTGGTGAATATATTGCAAAAAATACTTCTAAAATCTGTAAAATAGAAGTAGCAGAAGAAGACGTAAATATATGGATAGAAGAAAATGAATTGATCCCCGACGGAATTTATACCATAAACAATCGTTAAATAAGTGTACCAATAAATAATTATTCTAAAAACCCAATCTTAATTCCAGAAACAATTAAAATTGAAAGAATTTTTAAAATACAGTCTCCAGAAGATACTCGAAAAAGGAAAGTAAGTGAAGAGCGAATAACTCGAAATAAAACAGCATTAACCAGAATTATAGAACTTGAAAAAACCCTCTAACTACATTAACACACCATGAAATTACAATAAATTCTGCTAAAGTAATCAATTTGAGATAGCATAAGCTCCTCTAAGTCCACAAGGAATTTGCTTTAGAACATACTCAAGAGCTTTTAGAAAGATGAATAATCAGGCACTCGCAATCACCCTTCAATTCACCACTTTGGGTAGTCCCTAAAAAGGGACTACAGGTAACTGAATAAAGTTACAGACCAGGATGCTTACCCTTTAAAAGTCATAAAAGATATCTTAGAACAACTCGGACGGGCAAAATATTTCGCAGCGTTTGACATGAGTACTGGATTTCACCAAATTCCCATGTTAGAAGAATCAAAGAAATACACAGCATTCTCTAGCCCTCAAGGACATTTTGAGTATAACAGAATGCCCTTTGGCCTCAAAAATGCCCCAGCCACATCCCAACGGATGATGGACTACGCATTTAGGGGACTCATAGGAAAGGAATGCTTTGTCTATAATGCTGATATTGTAATATTTGGCGAAACCTTAGAAGAACATAACAAAAACTTAGTGACTATTTTAGAAAGAATCAAACAACTCCAATTAAAATTAGAACCCTATAAGTGGGAGTATGTCAGACCCAAGTTTGAATACTTAGGACACTTAATTACAGCGAAAGGAGTTAAACCTAACCAAGCTAAAGTAGAATCCTACAAAAATGTTGAAGAACCCAAACCTGTCAAGCAAATCCAATCATTCCTAGGACTTGCCGGTTACTATAGAAAATTTATAAAAGCTACTCATCTATAGCGAAACCTTTAACAAAATTGACACAAAAGGATACTATCTTTGATTGGACGCCTACATTTACAGAGAGTTTTAATACATTAAAAAAGGCACTATGTGAATCACCCGTTTTAAGATTCCCAGATTTTTAAGACACATTTACCCTAACAAATTACGCTTCTAACTTCGGGTTGGGTGCACTATTGTTTCAAAAAGAACATCCTTGTTTATTTATATCAAGAACACTAAACAAAGCTGAAGAAAATTACAGCACCAGTGAAAAGGAATTATTAGCTATAATATGGACAGACAAAAGATTGAGGCAATACTTGCCTGGAAAACCTTTTAAGATTCAAACTGACCACAAAGCCCTCTTATGGGTCCATAATGTCAAAGCCCTAGTTTAAGATTACTAAGATGGAGGTTAAGACTCGAAGAATATAAATACGAAGTGCAGTACGTGAACGGAAAAGAAAATAATACCGCAGACTGACTATCGAGACTTTTCCGTATCTGAGAAAGAGATTTATTACAAGAAGCTTTCGAAGATGCCCTCATTGATGAACCAGAAGCAGAACTACCAGAAATCAAAATTTTGGGTACACCTATCGCTAAACAATTAGAAACGATAGAACCTATAACAACAAAGCCTAAAACCACAGAAATCAAGAATTTAAAATCAGACGAAAAAATCAAGATACCCAGTGGAGAGAAATCGAACTCATTCATCGATTTTGACGTAGAAGACAAGCCACAAGAAACATCTGAAACTCCTCAAGTCAACTAGTATAACGAATTTATGGAATGGCGTTTAGACCCTGTCAACAACGAGCGAGTAAAAATTAAGCCAAACACTGTAGGAAAATTATGTAAACAAATTACAAAAGAAAGCATGCCAAAATATGAAGAAGACAACTGACTAAAACATTTAGCCTGAGTAAAAGACGAAATCAGAGATAGGAAATTGACTTTAGTGCGACTACAATTTGGAGATCCATTATTTACCCCCGTCCAGAAAGATCTAATTCAGGAATTAATACAATATCTATCAAATTATTATCCAGATACAGGATTCCATTTATGCTTCTCAAACACTCGAGAAATCACTAAAGCCGAAAAGGAACAAATTTTTAAAGAAGCTCTCTCAGCCTACCTGGGAGAAAAGAATACTTTAGAACGCGCAAAGAAAATTGGGATATGGTTAGGAATGGATGAACATATTAAAAATTATGTTAAAAAATGTCCCATTTGCCAATTACAAAAAACTACCAGAATAACTAATCAAGCATCCACCATATTATCCGATATTCCAACAAACCCTAACGATAAAATTGCGCTAAACATTTTTGGAACTTTACCAGAAACTTGAAAGGGTAATAAATGCATATTAAGCATCCAAGACGCTCCCGGCGAAACCCTGCGGTTGTCCTTATGACAGATTTTTAAT
>NC_046662.1:106803687-106818390 GCF_010883055.1 Belonocnema kinseyi
AAAATTTGTCATAAGGACAACCGCAGGGTTTCGCCGGGAGCGGGTGCTAATCTGGAAAATTGCACCCGCTTTCAGCGAAATCGCGGTAAAATTTCAGCCACAACCACGTCTCACGACCGTGAGATAGGTGCTTGCAGTCTGTAAATGAATCAATACGACGATCCAGCAAAAGCCTCGTGCACCCTAAGAACACGGAGCGACCCAAGGACAACCCCCTTCTTCATTTTTCCCGCAAGTGTTCTAGCAAATTGTTGACACGCAGGGATGCTTTTTAGGCCATTAGCAAGTGAAATCTTGGCACCTCCAAGAGCGCCGATGATAAGTACGATCAATTTAACAGAATATTCCGGGTACAATCGTTGCAACTCCCTTACAAGGTCTCGATATCTCTCTTTCTTTTCATTCTACTTGGTTATGATGTTTTTGTCAGCTGGTGCCGAAAATTCGATAACAAACATGGTTCGCTTCTCGAAGTCAAGAAGAACCATGTCAGGCCTCGAGTGAGCAACAGAAACAATTGTCGAGAATATAAAGTTCCAGTATATGCGGCACTTCCCATTCTCGACAATTGACTCAATTTCCCTAGGAGCATTTAGAGGAGCGATATTAAGGTTAATGCCGTAGGAGTGACAGAGATGGTAATAAAGCACTCTTAGTGCCGCATTGTGCCTTCGAATGTAGGTCGTTCCTGCGTGAGTTGGACAACTAGATAGTATGTGAGATAAATGCTCGGGGTGTACATGGCACGCCCTGCAACTATCATCGGGAATGTCTCGGCTCAAAATGTGGCGACGGTATGTTTAGGTAGAAATGACACCGTCTTGGCATGCAAAAATGAAACCCTCCGTACCAGACTTCAATCCGGGCGATTTAAGGAAAGCAAACGTTAGGTCACAAGACATTGACTGATCCTTCACATTTCTGTGGAAGATACCGTGCATCCTCCTATCGAGAAGCTGTTCACGAAAGTTTTTCTCTTGTGCTTTCTTATTCCGGGCTTTCAGGAGTGAGCACTCGAGATAGATAAGATTTGATGCATTTTGCGCACCCCTAATACTGAAGTCAAGTCCGAGTGCTTCAGCAGCTTCCTCCGCTGCTTTGTACAGAAACGCTCATTTGCCCACTTCTTCGTAATTCCTGAACATTTTAAGAACAGGGTCTCTTCCATTTGCAACTCTATGTGCTGTACCCAGAATAATCCTGTTGTGAAGAAGATATATATATATTTATATATCTTTGGTGCACCTAAAACCATCTTATCTGATCAAGGACAAAACTTCTTATCTGAATTAATGCAACAATTTGAAGAATCACTTAGGATTCAACACGTAAAAACAACAGCATTTCATATACAATCGAACAGTTACATTGAGAGGATGCATTCTACTTTAAAAAACTTAATTAAAACATCAATGGCCGAAAATAATAACGAATGGGACGATAATTTAAAATTTATCAGTTTTGCAATAATTACTATGAAAAATGCCACTCTAGGAATAACACCCTTTGAAGCCACTTTCAGAAAAGAGAACCTAATATTCCATCTACAATAGCCTTATCAACTAACGTTACATATCAAGACCTGATCAAAAAATGGAAACTGCAACATGACCGCAATATTATGAAGATAAGAGAGAGAATAGAATTAGAACACGAAAAGATCAAAAAACGATTGGATGAAGGAATAATAAGAGCACACCCTATCTACAAACCAGGCGATAAAATAAAAATTAAAAATAATACCAAGAACAATAATTTAGACCCTAGTTGGAAAGGTCTATATGAAGTAATAGATCTAATAGATAACAACAATATTAGATTAAAGGATAAAGAGAAAATAATTCGAATACATATTGACCAAGTAATGCCTTCTTTTTCAGATGAAGACGCTATTGCTAGTTTGCACAATAATAACCATCACTAGAGCATATTATAAATTTGAAGAATTCAAGGGAAATGTCTATGTAGAAGAAATAAAAAAGATACATTTTTACTGTGAAGAATGGAGACTCATCATAGGAATAAATTTAACCACAATGAAACAAAGGCTGGAAGCAATAGAACAAACCCTTATTCGAGCTGAACTAGCTTGCGGAATTTCATGTGCGCCAAAAGAAGAATTAAGGTTACTCAAAGGAAAATTCAACCGATTGACTTCCAAAATCACAATCCTACATAAATTAATCGGACAAGAAAGAAATAAGAGAGGATGGGCCAATTTTGTTGGCGATGTCTCTAAAACCTTATTTGTAACGCTATCCGAATCTGATTTAACTCAATTAAATTCAGAATTTGACAAGCTATATGCTGACAATAAAGCCATAGCATCATTGCTATCGTATCATACAAAGATTTTTAAATTAATATTAGATGCCTCACCATCAGAATATTTATCAATAAAACAAGAAATAGGAAAGGAACTCGGATTAGCACAAAAATTAGGATAAACAGTAAACAATCACACTAAAGATAATTTTGTAATAGAAAACTTATATTGATCACACTTCTAATAGACAAAATGAACGAAGACATCGATACTGCCATCGATTCTATTAATAATGATAAACACGGGATAGCGCAGCCACACATCTTAACACCTGCAATTTTAAAAGGAATGTTGCAAATCATCGGCGAATGAAAACATGGATAGAAGACTGGCTTAAGTACATAAGCTATTTCTCCTTATCACTAATATTATTATGGGCATTGAAGAAATGCGGTATTTTTGAATTAATCAAAGCATTTTTACCCAAAGAACTTTGTTTATTCTAAGATAAAACTAATAATCAGATTACTCCACAAATTGTCACTTATACTGCCTCTACTCAACCTTTAATGAATCCAGTTAAGCCTAGAAAATTCAAAATAGGTTTAGAGGACTAAACCTTGTCTTAAAAAAGCGGAGGGGGGGAGGGGTGTTACGGAATTGACTTTGACCTATTGACGTAATAGATTTAGGCAATCTGACGCACCTCCTTACGTATAAGTAGGGCCGAACCTACGATCTTCAGTTAGTTCTAATCTCGCTCTAAGACTCTAATCTTGTATAATTTATTTACAAAATTAATAAAGAAGGTCGGCTTGCCTATTAAGCAATTCGGCTATTTTTAAAAAATACCAAGTGCAATTATTACGCAATAAAAATATGGGGATCAACAATATTTCTAATGAAACTACGGTCAATAATATTCTGGGTATCCCTAATGTTTTAAATGAAATTACGGTATACGATATTGTGGGGATCAGGAAAATTTCAAATTAAATTACGAGAAATAACATATTAGGGATCAAAAATATTTCTAATAAGACTAAATGATATTGTGATGATATTGTGGGGATCAGATATATTCCAAATTAAATAACTGCAAATAACATTGTGGGTTTTTTCACATTGTGGTATATTTCTAAATTTGGATCTCTGCGGCAAATTCTTGGGTCCCTAACAAAGTAAACTTGGGGTCGCAGAGCTAAAAATAATTTTCGACACTTTAGACACTATTTGAAACATCGGGGAATTGTGATTTTTTTCTTTGGATCCCTAAAATGTAAATTTTGATTCACTGAGTTATAAAAAAGTAGTAATTTCCGGCATTTTCCGGGATCAAATAATATATACATGTTAATGGGTGGCCTTACAATTTTGTGTCCTTAATATTAATTCCTAGATCCCTAATTCACAAGCACGGGGTCAACTAATAAACTGGGGTGCTGATAACATGATATTTTTTTGGAATCCCTTATTTACAAAAAAAATGGAATCAATTAATAAATTAGGTTTTCGAAAACATGATACTTTTCTAGAATCCCTAATTTACAAACATGGGGTCAACTCAGAAATTGGGGTTTCGAAAACATGATACTTTTTTGGAATCTTCAAACGTGTCTAGACGTGTCGATTATAATTGAGAACCTTTTAGGACAATTGGACAGTAAATCATATGCAGCATATGTAGGTTAGAGAGAGAGAGGGAGAGAGAGAGAGAGAGAGAGAGAGAGTGAAAGAGAGGAGGGGAGGGGGAGTTCTTAACAAATATTTAAAATCAAAAATAATTTCCTAAAATTTGCAATATTTCAGAAGGGTTTGCGATTGAACGACTCGAAACCAGTTACAAATCTCATAGCATACCTCAGCAAATGAATTAAATCATATAATATTGAATCAACCATTTTGTAGTGGAAAACGTATAATTTAAAATCTCTTTTGTTAGAATTTACTTACTTGCAATCAAGTATCATGAATAATAAGAATAAATTCAGCAGTATTATATTTAATTCAAGGAAACTTTGAATCAAATATTGGGAAAAAGTGAAACAATAATGACATGAATATCTACTTTCTGTATAATATAGTCTATAGAAATCGAGGATAGTATATTGCTTTCTGGCTGCCCAGGAAAAAAGAAACGATTGAACTGAAGCGCTTTGAAATGTGTATCTTAAAATTCCAAATTGACTAATTTGCATTTCAATTGTTTTGACTCTTTGAATTGATCAGCATGATTACTACTGTGAGTTCGTGTGTAAGCCGAAAATGTACGATTCGACTTCGGTTTTCTTGCTGTACAATGATTGTCGATTTGATAGCTTCGGAAGACTTCGGTCGTCTTCTATTTATATCTCGATCCTCATTTGAAAGAAATGGAGGAAACTGGCGAATTTAATGTTTCGCGTGATTATTCATTTCATGTACGAGTCAATTTTGAGGTTTATGTTTTTCAGGCGTGTATATTATGAGTATTATTACTATTGTACATATTATTATTGTTAATATTATAATTATAAAATATAACATTAATTTTAATTAGTAGTTCACTAGCTTTTAACACAAATAGTTAAATTTGTATCTAAAACAATAAGTTTCCTGCAAACAAAATTTGCTAAATTGCTTTAAATTATTGAAAATATTTGAAAATTCCTTGAAATGTTTTAAAAGAGCCTAAAATATTTTAAATCTTTTAAAATCTCTTGAAATTTTCCAAAGCTCTTGAAAATTCCTTGCAATTTTAAAAATACCCTAAAATATTGTAAATCCCTTAAAATCTCATTCTAAATTCTTGAAATCATTTGAAAACTCCTTGGAGTCTATTAAAATATCCTAAGATGTATCAAATCCTTTAAAATCTCATATTAAATTACTGTAATCAATTAAAAATTCCTTGGAACCTTTTAAAATACTCTCAAATATTTCGAAACCTTCAAAATCTTTTGAAAACTCTTGACATTTTTTAAAGATTTTTAATATACTTTGGATTCCTTTTAAACAACCTTGCCATAATTATTAAAATTCTTTAAAATTCCTTTAATTTATAAAAACGAATTAAAAATTCAGTGAAATCTTTTTAAACATCCTCAAATATTTAAAATCCTTTAAAATATTTTGAAATCTCTTGAAACTTCGTTGAAAATTTAAAAATACCCTAAAATATTTAAAATGTTTCACAATATCATGCTACATTATTGAAATCAATTAAAAAATCCTTGCAATATATTAAAATATCGTGAAATATATTGAATCTTTCAAAATCTCATATTAAATCACCGTAATCAATTGAAAATTCCTTGGAACATTTTAAAATACTCTCAAATGTTGCAATACCTTCAAAATATTTTGAGATACCTTGACCTTTTTTGTTAAAGATTTTTAAACTACTTCTTTAAAATTCTTTGAAATTCCTAAAAATTAGAAAATTAGGATGAAAATTCCTTGACATCTTTTAAAGCATCCTTAAGTATTTAAAATGATTAGAAATCTGTAGAAATCTTTTAAAATTTTTTAAAGCTCTTGAAAATTCCTTGAAATTTTAAAAATACCCTAAAATATTTCAAATCCTTTAAAATCTCATATTAAATTGCTGTAATCAATTAATTGTAATCCTTTGGATCCTTTTTAAATACTCTCAAGTATTTCGAAACCTTCAAAATGTTTTCAAATACCTAGACACCTTTTAAAGATTTCTAAAGTACTTTGGAATTTTTTTAAATAACTCTGTTAAAATTCTTTGAAATTCCTTGAAATTATAAATATAAATTGAAAATTACTCGACATCTTTTAAAACATTCACAAATATTTAAAATCCTTAGAAATCTTTAGAAACTTCTTGAAATTTTTTAAAGCTCATAAAAATTCCTTGAAAATTTGAAAATTCCCGGAAATATTTCAAATCCTTTAATATATCATATTAAATTACTTTAAGTAATGACAATTCCTTGGAATCTTTCAAATTCTCACAAATTTTTCATATCCTTTAAAATATTTTGAAATGCCTAGGACTTTTTTTTAGGATTTCTTAATTACTTTCGAATTAAAAAAAAGCCTTCTAAAAATTGCTTAATTCTTTGAAATTTCTGTAAATTATAAAAATAAATTGAAAATTCGTTGACATCTTTTAAAACATTTTTTTTTTAAATTTCAAGATATTGTCAAGTGCTTTAAAAAATGTTAAGAGATTTCAGAAGATTTGTAAGGATTTTAAAATTTTGAGGAAGTTTTCTAAAGATGCCAAGAAATTTTCAATTGATTACAGCAATTTCATGTGAGGTTTTAAAGGATTTGATATATTTTAGGATATTTTAATAGATTTAAATGAATTTTTAAATGATTTTAATAATTAAGTATGAGATTTTACAGAATTTCAAATATCTCATGGTTTTTTTTTAATTTCAAGATATTTTCAAGAGCTTTAAAAAATTTCAAGAGATTTAAAAAGATTTGTAAGGATTTTGAATATTTGAGGAAGTTTTAAAAGATGCCAAGGAATTTGCAATTGATTACAGCAATTTAATATGAGATTTTAAAGGATATGAAACATTTCAGGGTGTTTTTAAAATTTCAAGGAATTTTCAAGAGCTCTAAAAAATTTTCAAGATATTTCTACAGATTTTTAAGCATTTTAAATATTTTAGGATGTTTTAAAAAATGTCAAGGAATTTTCATCATATTTTTCTAATTTTAAGGAATTTCAAAGAATTTTAAAGAAGTAGTTTAAAAATCTTTTAAAAAAAAAAGGTCAAGGTATCTCAAAATATTTTGAAGATATTGGAATATTTGAAAGTATTTTAAAATGTTCCAAGGGATTTTCAATTGATTACGGTGATTTAATATGAGATTTTGAAACATTTAATATATTTTATGATATTTTAATAGATTGCAAGGAATTTTTAATTGGTTTTAATAATGTAGTATGATATTGTAAAAGATTTGAAATATTTTAGGTTATTTTTAAATTTTCAAGAAATTTTCAAAAGATTAAAAAATATTTTAAAGGATTTAAAATATTTTATTTTGTTTAAAAATTTAAATATTTTGTTTCAAACAACTTTAACAAATTGTTTTTGCAGAAAACTAATTGTTTTCGTTAAAAATTTAACTATTTGTATTAAAAGTTAGTCAACTATTAATTAAAATTAATGTTATATTTTATGATTATATTATTAACATTAATAATATGTGTAATAGTAATAATATTCATACTATATACACCTGAAAAACATAACCTCAAAATTGACTCAGGCATGAAATGAAGAATCACGCGAAACATTAAATTCGCCAATTTCTTCCATTTCTTTCAAATGGGGATCGAGATATAAATAGAAGATCACTGAAGTCTTCCGAAACTTTTGAAGGATTTTAAATATATGAGGATGTTTTGAAAGATCTCAAGGAATTTTCAACTTATTTTTATAATTTAAAGGAATTTCAAAGAATTTTAACAACTTTAGCAGGGTTATTTAAACAAATTCAAAAGTACTTTAAAAATCTTTAAAAGATGCCAAGGTCTTTCAAAATATTTTTAAGGTTTAGAAATATTTGAGAGTATTTTAAAACGTTCCAAGGAATTTTCAATTTTTGACAATTATTTAATATGAGATTTTAAAGGATTTGATATATATTAGGATATTTTAATAGATTCCAAGGCATTTTCAATTGATTTCAATAATTCAGTATGAGATTTTAAAGGATTTGAAATCTTTTAAGGTATTTTTAACGTTGTAAGGAATTTGCAAGGGCTTTCAAAAATTTTAAGCGGTTTTAAAGGATTCAAAAATTTTCAGGATATTTTAAAACATTGCAACGAATTTTCAATTAATTTCAATAATTTCGAGCGATTTCAAAGAATTTTAACGTTTTTTTTTCTCATATTTTTTTTTTGGTTGATGATTCATCAATTAGTAGGATAAATTTATTTTCTGAAAATGTAACTATTTTGTAGAAAATTTATTTTCTTTTTGGTTAAAAATGAATTTTTTTAACCACAAATTTAACTATTTTATATTTAAATGAAAAGTGATAATATACAATTTAGCTTTTTGGATGAAAATGTAATTTTTTTATTTAAAATTTTACTATTACGTTGAAAACAATTTAAAAAATGTCTTTTGTTCAGTTATGTATTTGATTCAAAATTTTTTTGTTGCAGAAAACTAATTGTTTTAGTTGAAAGTTTAACTATTTCTATTAAAAGTTAGTCAACTATTCATTAATATTAATATAATATTTTATAATTACAATATTAACATTAATTATATAAATGTCATAGCAATAATATCCATATTGTGTACACCTGGAAAACATAATCTGAAAATCGACGCATGCATGAAATTAAGAATCACGAAAAACATACAAATCGCCAATTTCTTTCAAATGGGGAGCGAGATATAAATAGAAGACCACCAAAGTCTTCCGAAGCCTTCAGATCGGCAATCATCGTACAGCAGAACATCGAAGTCGAATCGTGCATTTTCGGCTTACATACGAACTCACAGTGGTAATCATGCACCTTCTGTTTTGCGGCTCCCAAACGGTAGGTATGGTGGGGGTAAATTTCATCCACGATCTGGCAGCTTTGCTATTTGGACTTAATTAAATCTGCAAAGCCACATTCGGAGACGTACTCGTTCTATAGTTTTAAGACATTCTGAATAGGAGAACATAACCTCACAAAACAAAATTAAGTTCAATTCGTGATTTACGATTGACAGAAGAAACGAATGAATCGTTGCAAGTTCTTAATGAAATGTAGTTTGAAGGATGTCAACCTGAATGGAGAAGTTCAGGTTCCCTTTTACAGAAACGAATCTGCATCCTACAATTGATGTTTGATGAAGTCCGATGCATTGTATAATGCATATTACGCTCTTCATTATATAATTGCAGTGAATGGGAAGTGGCTGCAAGTAAATTTGAATCGAAAAATGCAGAGAAACTAGGGACTATCCACGCTGCGTCGCGAACTTGTGAAACCAGGTAGCATTTTAAGTTGCATTTTGAATTGGGATTATAACCAATTTTAACACTATTTTAACTAGTTTTGAACAATAAGTGAATACAAAAATTTAATATTTTTCGGAAACTAAATGTTCAATGTAGAATTTTTATCGTATTCAGTGAAATCACACATTTCCTGTTAAAACTGTTTTTGTCATGAAAATAATTATTTTGCTATATCATACAAGTTTCAACACAACATAAGCTAAAATGAACTTTAGTTAAAGCATATAGCAAAATATTTCGTCCAAAATATGTAAAAAGTATTAATTATAGTCGATCAGAAATGAAATATGAATTCTAACCTAACTTTTTGGTTATAATTTTATAGATAGTAAATATTCGATGTATAAATTAATAAAAATTTATTTTAACTTCACTTTTATGTCAAGGTAAATTAATTGAAGCTTATTATTTGTTTAAACATATATAATATATTAAAATAATGATTTTTTTGACAAAAAAAGTTTTAACATAAATTATGTTTTTTCGTTGTATACGATGAAAATTACACATATGTAACATATAGTTTCCAATAAATCTTAATTGTTTTCATCCACTTAGTAGTTTAAAATATACGAAATAATTAAAAAATTATTGTCAAGCTCAAATTAAAATGTATCTTTGAAATCCTACATCGTTTCAAGAGTTCACATTTTGGCCGCATTGAAAAAATAGATAGCGTATTAAAGCACAGCGGATCCCAATAGTATTATTACGATTAACCGTCGTTTTTTAATCAATAACGAAATATTTTTTGGCGAATCGTAAAATAATCATTTCTCCGAATCACTGGTAGCTCTAACTTATCTACAGCAATCTCCCATTCCTCTTTAAGATACACATTTCATACGACTTGAAATACGATTGAAATGCGGCCAATGGTTTTTTGTTTCCTGGGTAACTAGTTTAATTCAGAGTTCATTATAACCAAATAATAGAAACCTAACTTGCCGATATTCTACAGCTGCAGTGGTTCGTGCTGTGTTTCCAGAATATTCTTAATGGCGTCATTAAATTAATACTGCGCAATTTCTGAAAAGAACTTTATTCATAAACAACTTCAAGGTTATTTTTTCATGAAGCATTTCATTTTTAGGCTGCAAATACGGTATATTTCAAACGTATAAGGGCGTGTCGATTATAATTTAGAAACCTTCTAGAACAATTAGACAGTAAATCATATGCAGCATGTGTTGGTTAGAGAGAGAGAGTCATTGATTGAAAAATGTTTTAAATCAAAAATAATTTTCTAAAATTCGCAATATTGCATATGGGTTTGCTATTGAGGAACTCGAAGCCAGGCACAAATCTCACAGAATACCTCAACAAATGAATTCATTTATATAAAATTTTTGCATGATTCTTGAAAAGTACCAACATATTCTTAAGGCCATGTGACGAGTGGATCATGTGACCAAACTCCTACCTTACCCTCACTTTTTTTATTTCCTAGCTCGTTTTCACACAAAGCGCCACATCGAGTTGAAAATTTGTTAGAATAAATAAGAAGCACTAAGAAAGGTGGGTCTGGTACTAAATTTTAATAATTACGAAAAAAGCAAAAAAAATGTTTACAACAATAAACTTTGTTCATAATTATACAAATTAAGGACTAGACCCAACATTCTTAATGGTTCTTGTTTAGTATCCCAAATTTTCAACTCGATGTAGCGTTTCGTGTGAATATAAGTTAGGAAATAAAAAAAGTGGCGGTACGGTAGGACTCTGGTCACGTGACCCACTGATCACATGACCTTATGAGATCGTTTTACAAACAGTGGATCACTGTGACAGATTTAAAACTAATAACAGGTAGCCTTGTACTATTTAAACAACTATTTTGAGATGAAGAACGTATAATTTGAAAGCACTTGTTAGAATTTACTTAACTGTAGTAATTTCTCGTGAATTATCAAAAATAAATTCAGCACGATTAAAATTTGATACAAGAAAACTGTAATAACCTGAAATCAAAATTCAGTGATATAAAAATTAATATAGTTTATAGAAATCAAGGGTGATATATTGCTTTCTAGCTAACTAATTTAATTCAGAGATCATAAAAACTATACCATAGAAATCTACCTAACCCATGTTTCTACAGATGTAATAGTTCGTGCTATATTTTCAGAGATATTTCAAGGTTATTTTTAATGGGCGCATTACATTTTGCGATGTTAAAAAAGTATATCCGCACGTGTCGATAATAAATCAGAACCTTCTAAAGAATTGCAACAAAGATGGAGATATATTAAAAGATAGAGACAGTGAATCATATGCAGCATCTAGAGCTTAGAGAAAAAGGTAGATAGAGAGAGAGAAAGAGATATGTATTAAAAAATGTTTTAATTCTAAAATAATATTGTAAGATTGCATACGGCCTTGCGATTGAGTGACTCACAAAATACTAACAGATTCCTAACATATCCTTTTCCATACAGTGGATGACTGTAACAGATTTAGAATTTGATATTGATATATCTAGAATGCGAAATAAACTCTTAGCAAGTACATTGGCTTCCAAACAATACAAAAAACTAAAGAAACTGTAGGTAATGCCTTGTTCCTAACTACTGGATGTATCTCCACTCTCGGTTCTGCATTCTACGCTGAGCTTGATAAATCACCATCCTCATTTATATCGACTTAATTTAAGTCTTAAATCAATATTTAAGTATGAAGAAATATAATTTAATAATGCTCATTGTAAAGTATTAATGATATTAGAGTCTGATGTTGTATAGAAGTTGCAAATAATTATTTTTGTTCTTAGAAGCAACATTTAATTTCGGTTAAATAAATCGAATCACACAATTAACCCGATAATAAGCGTAGAATAGAGAAAAATTAATAATTTCAGATTTCAGTGCAAAAGTGAAGATTATTCTATTATTTTAAATGCGCGATTTTTCAATCTGTCTAAAATGCCACAATACGAATAAGATACCTCCTGAACTTATTCACTTCTATTTCCATAGCGACCGCCACACAGTTTTCTATTCTCCTAAAGAGAACGTATTTTCAATATATTTAATTCCTTCTAATTGTACTAGTAACGTATATCACAGAGATATTTTTTATTCCTCAGAAGTGGTCATATTTTGATTTTATTTAATTCTTTCTAATAAGTTCACAAAATATGTTTAATAAGTTGTTTTAATTTCTTCCTGCGGAATATAAATTCTGCAATTTTAATTCTCACCAATTCAACTCTGCCTCTCGAGAGTTAAAATTATTTGAATTCACACATTTGCATAGATTTCTTTGTTGCAATTTTTAAGATTTCTGTTTTATTAGCTGATTTCCTAAACTACAATGAATTCAGGTGAGGGGAATCAATAAATACGCATAAATTTCTGAAAAATTAAATTTATTGAACTTATTTCATTACAATAAACATATCCTTAATATAAAATCTCTAAACGATAGTAACGATCTCGATTATCACAATACTCGATTTTCATTGCTAACAGTTGGAGATAAAAGTTCGTAGGCTAACACACAGATGGCGCCACTAGCATTATATATATATATATATATATGATTTTTAGTCAATCCGAAACTTGAAAAGACAGGTATTTATATGACACTGCTGTCGGACTATTAGTTTGTGAGATAGAGGATTTTGAGTGAAGCAACTTTTGTTAGTTTGAAAAAAATGAATCAAAAGGAATTTCGTGTTTTAATAAAGCATTGCTTTTTGGCGAAAAAAATAGTGTTGAAGCCAAGGCTTGGCTTGATAAACATTATTCGGACTATTCAACAGGAAAGTCAACTGTTGAGAAGTGGTTTGCTAAGTTTAAACGAGGCGAAATGAGCACTGAGGAAGGTGCACGCAGTGGATGCCCCAAAGAGGTCGTTACCGACGGAAACGTCAAAAAGGTTCACAAAATAATTTCGGATAACCGCAAAGTGAAGTTGATTGAGATAGCTGAGGCTATGAAGATATCAAAGGAACAAATCAGTGAAAACAATGGCAAAATTGCATGAATTGGGCTTCAAATTGCTTCCTCATCCACCATATTCGCCAGATCTGGCCCCCAGCGACTTTTTCCTGTTCTCAGAACTCAAGAGAATGTTCGCTGAAAAGAAAATTAGCGCCGTTACAGAGGTAATCGCCGAAACTGAGACCTATTTTGAGGCTAAAGACAAATCCTACTATAAAAATGGTATCGAAAAATTGTACTATAATCGCTGTATCGCTGTTCGTATGGCCTACGAACTTTTTAGCTGACCGTTAAATGCGTGTGACACGAGGCATCAGTGAATTAGGCAGCAGTGGAAAATAGTCGCAATTGCTCGTTCTTTGATAGCTACACGCGTGTGACACGAGGCATCCGTGAGTTAGACTATAATGAGACGCTACACGTGTTTTCTTGAAGTCAATGTTCCCAACGGAGCTGCTTTGATCTGCACTTGCTTGGATTTTAGTGACGTTTATTGGCAAACGGTGAGCGTCTGTACTTGATTTTTAAACACGTACGCGAACTAAAGCTAATGAGTGCCGCAAAGTTCAAGCATGCGCAAGTATTTTTGGATCACTGTTGGGAATAATAATTGAATTGAAATTCGAAGTCGATAATATCAAAGATATTTTACCTAGTTGCGGGAAGGGTCTAGTTAGACAATGTGTCGCGAGATCGGCGCTATCGTCAAATTTGTGGCTTCGGTTTTTTCCGGTAGTTTTCGGCTAAATTCGGCATATTTCTAGTATAAGTAATTTATTTGCATTAATTAAGAAAGTAGAATATAGTGTTATATAAATTAAGAATGAATGAGTCACTGAAAAGATGATAAAGATAATTCGGTATAAAATCTAGATCTAGAAAGAATAGGATAATTTTACCATTGTATGACAAATTTTACTGTTTGTTATACATAAATTAATAATATTAATAATAATAGCATGGAAGTAATTGAAGTTATTAATTGAAAATCCTAACCTTGAAAATCAATCTTTTTATTTTTATAATGAAAACTTGTGAAAAGCAAAGAATAAAAAGTTTTGTTTTAACATTGTATTCCTAAAAAGGATAATTCGAATATTTACGTGAACATTCCAGACAGTTCAAAGAATACTTTTTATGCAAAAAAATATTCACTTTATTTTCATATTTCTATTGAAAAAACAGAAAACTAAAAAATACTTTAATAAATAACAAAAAAAATTTTTTTGACTATTTTATTCGTAAAAAGTATAATACTTGAAATTTTAACGTCAAAATTCCGGACAATTTAAAGAATTCTCTTCATGCGCAAAAAATATACTATATTTTTATATTTCTATTTATGCGATAGAAAACTAAACAATTTCCTAAATATAATATACACATAATGAGTTAATTATTTATTTCATTAGTAATATTATTGACAAAATTAAAAGCCAATGAAAATATTTCTTCAAAATTATTTTTTACGAAGAATAACGTATAATT
>NC_046662.1:106818490-106820381 GCF_010883055.1 Belonocnema kinseyi
TATAATTATATTAATATGTATACATTATATATTAAGGCGGAGTGAAAATGATCAAATTAGTCGAATTGTTTGAGCTGACCGAAAAAAATTAGTGAGTTGATATCCAAAAAATGTTTTTAAAAATTTTGAAATCGTTTTATATCTTCTGTCCCCTTCTTTGAATTAAAAATTTAAATTTTTGAAAATTCCCAAAAATTTCCCTATTGCTTCGAAAATTATAACGCATTTTTTCTATGCACTATTATTGCTGTCATGTTGCCCTCGTGTAAATGCATCTCTGTATAGACTTTTTCACGCAACATGTAATCTGTGTGTATCATACTGATCACTTCCGATTATCAATAAGCTATTGAAACTACATTATTATTAAACTTAATAAATATAAAAGAGATGACTATTTCTCGATCTAACCTCAAACTATTAACATTTTGAACCAATAAAGACGCATTTTTATTTTAAAATATGCCACTTCTACAAAAAAGGTGAATTTTCAACAAAGCAGTTGAATTTTTGACCAAAAAGGATGATTTTTTAACAAAATAGTTACATTTTTATCAAATAGTTAAATTGTTACCAAAAGAGGTGCATTTCTAACCAAAAGTTAAAATGTAAACAAGATGGTCAAATTTTCAAACAAATAACATTAAACTTCAACCAAAAACAGTGGAATTTTCAACCAAACAGTTGAATTTTTAAGCCAAAAAGATGAATTTTTTAGAGGACAGTTGAATTTTTAACAAAACAGTTTATGTTCAAGCAACAAAGATAAATTTGCAACGAAAAATATGACTTCACAAAAAGACATAAAACTTGTAATAAAAAAGGACGAATTTTCTATCCAAAATGACCAATTTTTAACAAAACAGTTAAATTAACGAAAAAAGATAATTTTTCAAGAAAGTAGTTTTAGTTTTCGATCAAAATAGATTAGTATTTTCAAGCAAAAAGATGAATTTTTGAGCCAAAAAGATAAATGTTCAACAATAAAGTTTAATTTTCGATCAGAAAACAAATTTTCAATTAAAAATACTAATTTTCATTCAAGAGGGATGAATCTTCTATCTACAACGAAAGGAATAAATTTTAAAAAAATATTTGCATTTTTCACAAAAAAAAATTAATCAACAAAATTAGTTCAATTATGAAAAAGAGTAAATGATTTTTTTAACAAACAAGTGGAATTCTTCACAAAATAATCAATGTTTCAACAAAATAATTTATTTAAATTTGGAATTTAACTAGATTTTATTTAATTTTTGAATTTATCTCAAGTTTCATTTAAAACTTAAGTTTATTCAAAAAAAAAAAAAAGAAAAATTGAGAAAAACTGCACGAAAACTCGTCTTGTGGAAGATACATTGTGTGTTCTACCCCAAACGAAGAAGGGGTGACTTTTTAACCCCCCCCCCCACCTATTCAAAAGGTACTTTCAAGAGGCGATAAAACAAAGTTTAAAAAAAGATTTTTCATTTGCGGACGGCCGCCCAAAAATAGAAAAGCTGCACGAAAACTCGTTTTGGGGAGGATGTACAGTGTATTCTACCCCAAACGAAGACGAAGTGACTTTTTTAAGCACCCCCATTTTAAAGTTGCTTTCAAGGTGTGATGTAACAAAATTTTAAAAAATATTTTCCATTTTCGCACAACAGCTAAAATGGAGAAAAACTACACGAAAATTCGTCTTGCGGTGGATATTCAGTGTGTTCTGCACAAAACAAGGAGGGGGTGACTTTTTTTACCCCCTTTATTCGAAAGGTACTTACAAGAAGCGCTGAAAAAAGTTTTAAAAAAGATTTTCCACTGGTGGACAACAACTAAAATTGAGAAAAACTGCTCGCAAACTCGTCTTGGTGATGATATACAGTGTGTTTTACCGCAAAACGAAGAGGGG
>NC_046662.1:106820391-106827421 GCF_010883055.1 Belonocnema kinseyi
CCCCCTATTCGAAAGGTACTTTCAAGAGGTGATGAAACCAAATTTTAAAAAGATTTTCTATTTGCGGACGACAGCCAAAATTTAGAAAAATTACACGAAAACACGTGCGGCCAAGATGTGATGGTTTTTTAAAATAATTTTTGGCTTTTATATGACCCACACAAAAATATGCCAAGAAACCCTTTCTCTATTTATTAAAGCCATTCAAGCGACAAAAATCCATAAAACCCATACTTGCAAGTATATACAGTGTGTTCTGCTCCAAAACGAAGTGAGTGTGACTTTTGTAACGTCCCCTATTCGAAAATTAATTTAAGAGGTGATAAAAAAAATTTTCTAAAAAGATTTTCCATTGGCGGACAGCACTGAAATTGAGAAAAACTTAACGAAAGCTCATCTTGATGAGGATATGCAGTGTGTTCTACCCTAAAATGAAGAGGGGATGACTGTTTTAACCACCCTCTATTCAACTGCACAAAAACCCGTCTTGTGGAAGATATACTGTGAGTTCTTCTCCAAACAAAGAAGGGGTGACTCTTTCACCCCCCCTCCCACCCCGCCCTAATTGAAAGGTACTTTCAAGAGGCGATGAAACAAATTAAAAAAAAAGATTTTCCATTTGCGGACGGCAGCCCAGAAACAGAAAAACTGCACGAAAACTCGTCTCAGGGAGGATATACAGTATGTTTTACCCCAAACGAAGAGGGTGTGACTTTTTTAACCTCTTCTATTCGAAAGGTACTTTGAAGAGGTGATGACAAAATATTTTTAAAAAGATTTTCCATTTGCGGACAGCAGGTAAAATGAAGAAAATCTGCACGAAAACTCTTTTTAGGGAGGATTAATAGTGTGTTCTGCCCCAAAACGAAGTGGGTGTGACTCTATTCGAAAGGTAGTTGCAAGAGGTGATGGAGCAAAATTTAAAAAAAAACATTTTCCATTTGCAGACGACAGCCAAAATTGAGAAAAACTGCACTAAAACTCTTCTTGGGGAGGATATACAGTGTGTTCTACCCCAAAACGAAGAGGGGCTGAATTTTTTACAACCGCCCCCCCCCTTCCCATGCGAAGGGTACTTTCAAGAGGTGAAGAAACAAAATTTAAAAAAAGATTTTTCATTTGCGGTCCACAGCCCATATTGAGAAAAACTGCACGAAAACTTGTCTTGGGTAGGATATACAGTGTGTACTACTCCAAACGAATAGGTGGTTACTTTTCGAACCCCCCCCCCCCCCCCCCCCCCCCCCCCCCCCATTCGAAAGGCACTTTCAAGGCGTGATAAAACAAAATTTAAAAAAAGATTTTTTCTTTTCGCAACAGACCAAATTGAGAAAAACTGCACCGTAACTCGTCTTGGGGAGGATGTACGGTGTGTTCTACAGCAAATCGAAAAGGGGTTGACTTTTTTAGCCCCCGCCCGCCCCCTATTCGAAAGGTACTTTCAAAAGGTGATGAAAAAGTATTTTAAAAAACATTCAGTTTGCAGCCGACAGCCATAATCGAGAAAAACTGCACGAAAACCCGTCTTGTGGAAGATATACTGTGTGCTCTACCCCAAACGAAGAAGGGGTTACTCTTTCACCCTTCCCCCCTCCCTATTTAAAAGGTACTTTCAAGAGGCGATGAAACAAAATTTTAAAAAAGATTTTCCATTTGGGGACGGCAGCCCAGAAATAAAAAAACGACACGAAAACTCGTCTTGGGGAGGATGTACAGTGTGATCTACCCCAAATAAAGACGAAGTGACTTTCTCAATCACACCTATTCTAAAGGTGCTTTCAAGGTGTGGTGTAGAACAATTTAAAAAAAGATTTTCCATTTTCGGACGACAACCAAAATTGAGAAAAACTGCACTAAAACTCTTCTTGGGAAGGATTAACAGTGTCTTCTACCCCAAAGCGAAGAGAGGGTGATTTTTTTACCTTGTTCCCTTCCCTATTCTAAAGGTGCTTTCAAATAAAAGGAGATTAGTAATGTAGCAAAATTAAAAAAAAGATTTTCCATTTACGGACGACAGCCCAAATTGAGAAAAACCGCCCGAAAACTCGTCTTGGGGAGGATATACGGTGTGTTCTACCCCAAAACCAAAAGGGGTTAACTTTTTTAACCCCCCCACCACCCCGTCCCTATTCAAAAGGTACTTACAAGAGGTGATTAAAAAGAATTTTTAAAAAAACTTTATTTTCGGCCGACAGCCAAATTTGACAAAAACTGCACGAAAACTCGTCTCGGGGAGGATATACAGTGTGTTTTACCCCAAACGAATAGGGCGTGACTTTTTAAACCCCTTCTATTCGAAAGGTACTTTCAAGAGGAGATGAAACAAAATTTAAAAAAAAATTTTCACTCGCGCCTGACAGCCAAAATTGAGAAAAACTGCACAAAAACTTGTCCTGGGGAGGATATACAGTGTGTTCTAACCCAAAATGAATAGGAGGTGACTATTTTAATCCCCCCTATTCGAAAGGTGCTTTCAAGGGGTGATAAAACAAAATTTAAAAAAGGATTTTCCATTTGCGGACAACAGCCAGCATTGAGAAAGCTGCCCTAAAACTCGTCTTCGGAAGCATATACAGTGTGTTCTACCCCAAAACGAAGAGGGTAGAACACACTGTATATCCTCCGCAAGACGAGTTTCCGTGTAGTTTTTCTCAGTCTGAGCTGTCGTCCACAAATGGAAAATCTTTTGAACATTTTTTTTTCATCGCCTTTTGAAAGTTCCTTTCGAATATAGGGGGATATTAAAGTCACCCTCTCTTCGTTTTTTTCGTTTTTTTTAAATTTTGTTTCATCACCTCTTTAAAGTACCTTTTGAACAGGGGGGTTAAAAAAGTTACCTCTCCTCATTTTGGGGGTAGAACACACTGTATATTTTTCCCAAGACGAGTTTTAGTGCAGTTTTTCTCAATTTCGGCTGTTGTCCGCAAATGGAAAATCTTTTTAAACATTTTTTTCATTACCTCGTGAAAGTACCTTTAGAATAGGGGGGGGGGGGGTAAAAAAGGTACCCCCTTTTTGTTTTGGGACAGAACAGACTTATATCCTCCCCAAAACGAGTTTACGTGCAGTTTTTCACAATTTTAGCTGTTGTCCGCAAATGAAAAATATTTTTGAAATTTTTAACATCACCTCTTTAAAGTAACTTTTGCATACGGGGGAGGGGTTAAAAATTCAACCCCTCTTCGTTTTGGGGTAGAACACACTGTATCCTTGCACGTATGGGTTTTCCGATTTTTTATCGATGGAATGGATTTAATAAATAAAGAAACGGTTTCTGGGGATTTTTTTATTTTTCTGGGCCATATATAAGCCAAAAATTTTTTTAAAAATTCTTCAAAACTTGACCGGACGAATTTGCGTGCAGTTGTTCTTAATTTTGGCTGTTGTCCGCAAATGGAAAATCTTTCTAAATTTTTTTTTTATCTTTTCTTGAAAGTATCTTTTAAAGAGGGAGGGTTAAAAAAGTCATCCCCTCTCCGTTTTGGGTAGAACAGACTGTATATCCTCAAAAGACGAGTTTTCGTGCGGTTTTTCTTAATTTTAGCTGTTGTCCGCAAATGGAAAATATTTTTTTTTTAATTTTTCGTCATCGTCTCTTGAAAGTTCCTGTCGAATAGGGAGGGGAGGGGGGGTGAGAAAGTCACCCCCTCTTCTTTTTGGGAAAAAAATACTGTATATCCTCCACAAGACGAGTTTTCATGCAGTTGTTCTCAATTTTAGCTGTTGTCCGCAAATGGAAAATCTTTTTACAAATTTTTTTTCATCACCTCTTGAAAGTAACTTTTGAATATGGCGTTTAAAAAAAACAGCCCCTCTTCGTTTTGGAGTAGAAAAAATTTTTATCCTCCCCAAGACGAGTTTTCATGCTGTTTTTCTCAATTTTGGCTGTTGTCCGCAAACGAAAAATCTTTTTAAACAAATTTTTTTATCTGCTCTTGAAAGTACCTTTCGAATAGGGGAGTTAAAAAAGTCACCTTCTCTTCGTTTTCGGGCAGAACACAGGGTGTATCCTTGAATGTATGGGATTCCTGTTCTTTTATTGCTGGAATCGCTTTAATAAATAGGGAAACAGTTTCTTGGCATTTTTTTTGGGCCACATATGAGCCAAAAATTTTTTTAAAATTCGTCATATGATGTCAGGAACAACGTCAGGAATTACGTCCAATCCATTAAAACCATAGTTTTTGATTGATCTAATTATTTCATAAAACTTTCTAACTAGGCTTTTAATTTAAAATAACAATTCCTAATCAATATTGAAAATATGTATAAGTTATGTATTTTTGTACGATGCACATTGTAAAAAAGCTTGTTTATCGTAAATGTATTTTTTTTATCCAGGAACTTAGCATTAATTTCGATAAAATACAACCTAATAGATAGCTAATAGAACCACCTTGAAGGATTAATTGTTTAAGCGGCATTTTAAGAATCTGAATTGTTTAGTTCCGATGTTGTTCGAGAGAAAGCAGGACCTAATGGGTTCACCGTAGAACCATCTTGCAAGCATTATTTTGAGTTTTAATAGAATTAAGTTTAATCCAAGTTCCCATGCAAATTCCTAACAGAACCTTTTAGATAGGCAATTTTGTACTTGTGCCATTCGTAAGAAAGCAGTAGCTAATAGGTACCGCGTAGAGCCAATTGGAAATCATTATTTTGCGTTTAATCTTAATTAATTAAATGTTGAATAGCCATTCAAATCCCTAATAGTACTCTCTAGGTTATAACAGCAGCTTTGAACTGCAATTAAATGTTTTATTTAGGAATAACAATATTGGCGACGTCAAACTTTTCACAAATTGTAATGTACGATTGTGTAACAATCGCATATGTATTATATAAATAAAATTATTTTTGATTTTAGTTTATGGAGAATCGACTCTTCATCATTTACATCAGTATTTGGGTGGCAACGAGGCTTTCAAAACACCACCCAACCGATATCATTCTCACTATGTTCATCAATACAACAATAATCACCATCATCACCCCTCTTCCACTTACAACGAATCCTTCCTGAATTACGGACTAGGCCTTTCGACACATGAGTTCGCTGTAGATGCTAGGGCTCAGGAACAAACTAGACCATCTTACCCCCTCGACTCATGCGAAACCTCAGATGAGGATCATGCATCTTCAACTACATACCATGGTTTACAGAGATCCCAGATACCGACAAACATCGTCAGTTCTCAGCCCCCGCTTGCAGATGTTAGTGCAAGTTCAAAAATGGAACAAAACAGTTATAAATGCCTTGATGTAGGAAGCTGTGTCTGTTTGGCTGTATGAATTTGAAATAATTTAATGATTAATTGTGAATAATTGTTAGATACATATAGATTACGACCCTGAATTTAGCTAGACATATAGATTTGAAGATTGGGGAATTTTTTTATAGAAAAGTTGTCATAGGAAGAAAGCGAAAACATATCTGCACTCGTATTAGCCGGATCTTTAGGAAATTTTTGCATTATACAAAAAATATGATTTTCAAACAATTAAATTCGAATATCATTGAATGCAAGTCAATTTTTTGAAATTGAAAAACTCCAATTTAAACATTGTTTTATCCCCTTCAATCTCACTCGAAAAATCATTTACACATGAATATTAATATTCGGACATATGACTGGAACAAAAAATGGTCCCAGACAAAATCCAAGGATATCTTTGGATGTGTCACGGCGATATTTCTAGGAATTTTTTTAATCATGAAAAAAAATTATATACAAATGGGTTATTTGATTGAAGTATCTACTAATTTCCTTGGCGCCATTTTCAGACTGATAATTAAAAAAATTCCCTAATTTTCAAACCGATATGTATAGCTAAATTCAGGGTCTTCATAGATTTCAATCTACATAGTCATTCTTTTTGTAAAGATAATTCGCAATTCTATACTCAAGATATAATAAATAATTGGAGGTAAAAATTTGTATTTGAGTACAATTGTGAAAATTAGTAAATAATTATGATACCATAAGAAAGGAATTTTGTTCCAGTAAAGTAAAAGTATAACACTATTTTGACGTGTTTCCTCGATTATTTATTTTGCTGAATGTTGTACAATTGTTTAGGAGTAGACATTTCTAAACATTTCTAATAGAATAACATCTTTTAGACTTTGCGAGCATTTAGGTTTATAATCAACGCATGCATTTCAAGTTTCACATTAATTCAAACGGGTTGTAAATCAGACGCGGTAAATTAAGTAGCATCTGTAATTTACATGTACATAAAATAAATATATCTACCGCTGCAAATTAATGCATTGGTAATTAGAAAATTCTGATTAGCTATTACTACAAAAGTCATTCTGTTTTATTTGCATGCATCCACGCTGAGAAAAAGGTAATAA
Organism: Belonocnema kinseyi; assembly: GCF_010883055.1. Taxonomy (NCBI): domain Eukaryota; kingdom Metazoa; phylum Arthropoda; class Insecta; order Hymenoptera; family Cynipidae; genus Belonocnema; species Belonocnema kinseyi. Next base: position 106,826,753 of record NC_046662.1, read on the forward strand.
ATTAACAAAATATTATATTCTACGCATATTCAAGATAGAATTTAAATGGGTTCAAATATTCCAAGGTAAGTCCACAAATTCCTTTTCCCAGTTTTAAATAATTTCAAGATATTTCACAAAATTCTAAGATATATTTAAATTATTTTAATAATTTGAAGGGATTTCGAAGTATTTGCAAGTAATTGTAACGTTTGCAGGTATTTTGGGTGATTCCACAGAATTTTAAATGACAGATATCAGAATATATAAGCGTTCATACAATTTCACGGAATTTCATAATATTTTGATGCTTCTCTTGGAATCTGTTCACAAGTATTTAGGAATTTTGCAGTATTACAAATTTTAGGATCTTTATAATAATCCTAATGGATCGTCAAATTATTTTAGTAGCTTCAAAGGTTTTTGAAGAACTTTAAAGAGTTCCCGAGTAAAAATTCTTCAACTTGGTTTCGACTTTAATTGCTACCAAAGAAGACATGCTGAAGTCGAAAAATTCTACTTCAGCATGTCTTATTTTTTAGACGAAGCCAGACTATAAATTATTAATTTTTGTAACGTCAAGGCGGTTGGTTTATACAATCGAATGTATACATTGCCCTAACAAAAAGGTTAGTTTTGACTATCATAACAGCTAATCTTTGTTAATGATTAGCAATTTTGTATATTTTC
>NC_046662.1:106827521-106828593 GCF_010883055.1 Belonocnema kinseyi
TGAACTTCGTAGACTTCTCTCCAAAATACTTCGACCTCCTCTGGTTTGGGTGGGTGTTCGACAGTAACTGGAGGGTCTTCGAAGAGTCGAGATGGGTCAGAGGGACACTGTTGATTTTCTCTGACCCATCTCTGCCTCCGCTCTAGACTTCTCTTAGCGTCAGATAGTATCCGTATTCTCTCAATAATATGCTGCCTGATAGTCATCAGCTTTGACTTGTTAAGTGTGTGATAACGGGTCCGGAGTTCGCGCGCGAACTTTCAAACCTTGGCGGTAAAATTCCTGCCAGATGTAATGTAGGCAATCACACATTGAATGCGGGACGCGTACTGTCTTGCCCAGCCTATCTTTATGGCAAGTTGATGCATTCGTCATTTGGTCTTATGATCAGCCGTTGGTTTTGTTTTACGGTTCGCATCGACCAAAGCTCTCGCTGCATTATACACACATTAATTGATAGCCCAGAGGTCGGATGCACCGGAAAAATGTCCACGAAGCTCGTCATCCATTTCAGCTAGATCTTTAGGCTTGAGAGAAACCTTGGTGTTGATGTTTCTCCGGGCCGTAAAGCATCGCTCTTCATCTATTGGATGCCTGCCCGCGGTTGGTCTTAGTGTCGCCTCTCTTTCTTAGTTGTCGGCTTGTTCTAGCTGTAGTAGAGTAGGCGTTCCGCTTACATAGCCCCTTTTACGGAGTAGTTCAGGATGGTTTCGCAGACGTTGCTGCGAAAAGTGCGATAGCTCCGGGTGTTTCTCGCACCACAGAGCATGCAGCCGTGCCATGTAACCCCGTTCATGGGCCACACTCGCATCGTAGCAGTCTAGCAAGTCGTGATTCAGTTGCTCTGTCCACCCAAAGGTCACGAGATCCCGCCGATCCATCGCACTGAATCCATTTTCATTGGCTCCCCCAGCTCTAGATTGGTCGGCATTGTTGGCCGACCCATTGTCGGGAGCCCTGGGCGTTCTGTTGTTTTGAACCGCAGTTACTACAACTATGTTTGGTGTTGTCATTGTTGTTCCTACGAGAAGCTAGGGAAAGGGGTTCGTCCATCCTTGTAGAGCCCCGCATG
>NC_046662.1:106828693-106835400 GCF_010883055.1 Belonocnema kinseyi
AAAATTAAAATTCGAAAATTTTTTCTAAAGCCTCCAGGGGACTTCGTTTTCGCACGAAAAAATTTTATGTGCCCTTATTGCATCCGGACCCACAATTATATGAACAATAGAAAATGAAAATATGATGGTCGACGTATCATAACTTCGTTAGTACGCTCTATTTTCATAATCAGAATTAAATCATAAAGCTACGGACAATTATTTATATTGATACGCGTTGACTCAAAATTGGGCAGCCAAGTAGAGCTAAGGGATAATTCACGAAATCATTTGATCATATGATCGATTGCGCGCCATCAGTTAATATGTGCGGATAGCGTGGAATCAATGGTATCGGTGCCAAGGGACTTCCTACTCGATATGTATTTCAAACACAAGTTGGAAATGCATATCTGTGGCAAACTTCAACGTCGTCATAAATCGCTTGAGTCTAGCATTTACTTGACACACTTCTGCGGTGTGACGTATTGGACATACTGGGGTGCAATGCACCCCAGCAACGAAAATTGTTAGCACAAATAAATTATTGATGATTTCAACTTGACAATTTTTTTAGAACTTCTTATAAGCTTATATTTTAAAGTTATATAGGTTATATCGCCAAAATTTTAAAATTAACAATAGTAAAAAAATTGAAATGTCCAATACAAATAAAAAAAAAATTACCATTTTTGCAAATGTACTTGGGGTGATTTGCACCCCAGTATGTCAAGCAAGGGGTAGACGACGTACAGGTGACCCATTGTATCCGTGTCAACTCATTTAAATTTGCACTAATATAAAAATATAAACAGAATGAAAAATACGAAAACTTATTTATTTATTATCATTGAAATAAAATCTATAATAACTGGCTCATTTCATAATTTATATTTATCGGGTATAAAATAAACACAAAATAAAAATAACGTATTCTCAATCAATTTTCGGGTCTTTCTGATACAGAATTCGAACACAAAATTGATAATTTCGAAGTAATTAATCTACATGATCAAACTAGTCCTGCGCCTGAGAATTCCGATACTGTAACAAATCAATTAGACACAGGGGCGTCGGAGCCGTGTGTGCTGGGTAGGCTTGAGCCCGCCCATAGAATAAATAAACCTAATAATAAAATAAACCTAATAACTATCTTGAACTACTATTTTTGAACATATTTTCGGTGCGCCTACCCATGAAAAAAAATCGTTTTGACGCCCCTGATTTGGCAATATTATCGAAAATAGAGGATTGCGAAATGGTTCAGAAATATAAAATAGTGTATGCGCGAGAAATAACGTAACTCCGCAAAATAAATTAATTGGGCAAAGTAATTTAGATTTATACAATTTTGATTCTGAAATTGTAGAGATGGATTAATTAACTGTCTGTCTTAAAAATTTACAAAAAGGCATGAGTCAACTAATATCATCACAAAATACGCTGATACAAATGGTGAAAAGGGAAAAAGTTGAGCTTTGCGAATTTTAGGGAGGTATGAAAAACAAATCGGATCTTTCGTTACCTTCTTTGTAAAAATAATGGATGACGGAGTAGAAATGCAAAAAGAAAATTCTGATAACCAAGATAGGATATCAGGAGAGCACATAGTTTATATGTCGAGCAAAATGTATATGCATTTACAAAGAAATCGAAAAAAGTTATTGTCTATCAGTCAGAACTTATTTTTGAAAATATTAATAAATATTTGGAAGCACTTTTAAAATATTGAAGATCATCAAGATTTACTACAGAGAAGAATTAATAGGAATATGGGTGGTACAAGCATTAAAATCCCAAGGCCTAAAAGTTACACAGTACAAAAATTTTAAGGATCAGGTAAATTTTATTACCGATTTTGATAAATATATTAGAGCGATAGACGTTAGAATGGACAATTTTAATTTTATAGCTTATTCATGCTTATAAGGTATTAACGGAGAATAGTTGAATATCGTAACTACTCCGGGTAAAAATGAATTTACATTCAGAGAAAACTTCATTTAAAAAATCTAGAATTATAATATTCGTTTCAAAAATTAGTACTCCTTTTTAATAGGGTTTTTATCAAGAAAGTTCATCAAAATCGGCATATGCTATTAAAATGATAAATAACGCTAAAGATTTAATACCGCCTTCATCTGAGTGTGAAATCATCTCTAGATTATCGGGACATTTTTCAGAAGAAATTCGCACTACATTTTCAATGCCTAATATGAAAACTTTTGATAAACTTATTGAACTATTAGATACTTTCAAACAAGCAGACACAATAAATAGTGTGGAAGGTTATGATCCCCGTAAAAATAGCGTTTATCAGAAACATGATTTTGGTAGATGTGATTGTAATAATCGAAATATAAGAATCAAGAGGGGAGGTGGAAATAATTTTTAAAACTCTTATCAAAAAGAAGAGCTGCCAGATCACGAGAATGAAGGTTTTATAATTTGTAGCTTCGAATCAAATAATTCACCTCTATATCGAAATAATGATCAATACATGAGAAACGATAATGATCGATTTGGAAATAATTATTATTCAGGACGGGGATAGAATAGTTATCCACGTCAGAATGTTCAAAATGAAGGATGTTTTAATCCAAAAAACAGCGCTAATCAGATAAATAATTCTTTTAATAATCAAAATCGATCAAATTTTGATTACAAAAATTCGCAACATCATGATTCGTTTCCACATTATAATGATCAAAATAGAGATCCGAATAATTATCAATCTCAAGGGCATTATCAACAGCCAAATGGTTTTCAAAATAATTATAACTGACGCGATCAAAACAGTAGAAATACATCTCAGCAAAATTACGTAGATTGAAAGGTGGAAGCTAATGTTTACAGGTGAAATCCTAATTATGCAAATCAAGAAAGCTGATATAGAGATACGAATGATCAATTACAAATAAAAAGGGGGTTTTTAATAGTCAGCGAAATTCCCTGCCCCAAAATAATATACACTATTAGAAATATGTGGTTGAAGTTATATACAATTACGGTTGTTGAAATTTCAACTACATGCAGTCAAGTGAAAAAAATTGTATTTGACACAGTTAGTAAATTTCCAAGCAAGTATAATTTTTCAGGGAACTGTATGGTTTCATTAGAGATTTTAAAATAATAAAAAATCTCGACTAAGAGCCATATAAATTCCTTTAAAATAATGTACTTTGAAATTCACTAACTGTACACTGTTAAAAATCTTCTGAAACTTACGTGACAAACTTCTCTAAAGGTTAAGTAAAAACGTACTGAATTCAGATTAATCCAAAAGTGTATTAGGATTCAAGTTTATTTAGTATAGTTCTGAATGAAATTGAAAGATTTGAAACTTTCCATTAATACTCAACGCAATAGACCGTGGACTCACAACGTAAATAGGAACGTGATAAGGATAAGGCTAATTTTCACATGAGATGTTCCTCTGATAATGAGGAACGTAAAAATGGGTGCCTGGCAGGTGTGAGTGGATGTGTTTACCTGTGGCGACTTATCAAAGATGCGAATTTTTGGCAGTTAACTAACGTGATTCGGATAAGGTTGAAAATTGGTGTACATGTAGGTGCTGACATTAGGAATAGCACCTGCGCATTGCTAGGCCCCCCGAGATGCATATTTTCACTAGTATATCATTTTTTGATAAAATTGATATATTTGGAGAAAACAACGATCAAGGAAACACCATAACAATAAATAGCCCTTGTTATTGACAACAAGTGATTTTTTCGAAAATTATTAAAAGACAAAAGGTACTCTATTGCAGGTATACTCCAAGATGAATAAGAATTATTTGATCAAAATCGAATGACGTAATAAGAAGAATAAAGTAAGTCTTGTGCAAAGAATTGGCGTCAGCCACTTTTAGTTAAAACAATAACTTATTCTGCTATAACTAATCATAATCAGTGTCACGTTCTCAGCTTCTGATTATCGTAGAAAGTTGTAATAAAGGTGAATATGATTATAAAAATTAAGCAACAAAATCGCTTTACTTTAAAATATCCATTATTTACTATTGTTAAAGTTTATGTTTTGTCGCCGAGATACGTTCGATCTTTATTACCGTGACGAATGTCAAGTTTCCTAGACCCAGCGTGGGTCATTGGCGTAGGCATTACAAATTATTCGTGGTGCATTTTTAATTCAGTTTTAATGCCAAAAATTCGCACCTTTGACAGGTCGCCACAGGTAAACGCATCCACTCACAACTGCCAGGCACCCATTTTTACGTTCCTCATCATCAGACGAACATCTCATGTCAAAATTAGCCTTATCCGTATCACGTTCCCATTTACGTTGTGAACCCACGGTCTACAAGTATTGAATCCTGAGAACCGTTTGTAACTTCAATACACAAAATTAAAAGCCCCGTACAGTGTTCTTGAGTTTAAGGCACTTGTATTGAATTCGCATTACAGGTACAGACGTTGTTGAGTCTAATGGGCCCGAAGGGTCCTTACCTGTACAGGTGGAACAGCTCAGTGTTATGAATATAGGATCCTGATTAAACTTGTGAACTTGTTTCTGTATACAGGAGTCTAATACTCTAATATACTATAGAATAAATATAAGGGAAATTAGTTTGAAATTCTGAATCTTGGAACACTTAGAAACTAGTACTGCAAAGGGAAATTTCCTTTTAATAATATTTATTTTCACTTCTTAATTTAAATTTAAAAATACGTTTATGGTTCTCCTATTTTACGAATTCAAGAAATCATATTAAACATGATAATAACTGCTAAAATTATTTGCAGAACGAGTACGGAATTTTCATGAATCCAGGTAAGAATATTGAAAAGCCCTTTCTACCCTCCCGTGATTCCGCCACTATTCCGTCGACCAATTAGCGTAAGATGCCTAAAATCGAAATTTTCCGAAAAAATTTTCTACCAGCTGAAACCCTATACTCCATAATCTATACACCTGAGCACTGGTCACTTAGATCTTAGAACTTAGTCTTAGACCTTCACAGAGCGCACATCAAGGCAACGAACCATTGAATATACAAAAGTGCAAGTTTTATAAATTGTGAGTAGTGAGCTGTGTCATCCAGAATCGTCTTTACAACACAAGGTAAATCGAGTTAAGATGCAAATTATATTTAAATATAAGCATATCATAATACATAATTTGCGCATTTTGTAATTTTTGAAAGTTTCTAACTGAAAAGTATATAATTTTCAAAGTATTTAGAATTTTTTATGATTATACTTACTATAATATATTTGTCGAGTTTAAAATGTGTATAATTTTAATATAAGAATATAGTTTTGAATGAGTAATTCTTAAATACTTTCATCTTTGAGGCCTTTAAACTAAAGTTTTCCCTTAAATTAATTTTTATACTAATTTTTGGATTTTGTGAATTTAAAATTTCATAATGTTGTAGTTTCGAATTAAATTCTCAAATAACATTATAGCAATTTTACTGGTATACTCTTTATTTCTATGTTCAATTTAAGATCTTAACATTTTTTGATTTTTAGTTAAAAATTCAAACAAATAAACGTTTTTGACTTAAAGTATATTTCATCAAAACATTCCTAAAATGACTAATTTTTAACGTTCCGGTGTATTTTTTTCATTTTTAATGTTTCTTATTTAAAACTGCTATACATTTTGATTTTTTTACAATAATTTGATTTATTTTATCATGCATAAAATGAGTAAACGGTGTTGTTTTCCACTCTCTCGGACGAGTTCACTAAATTTTGAACCCAACGTTTCGGAAACACAGTTTCCTTCTTCAGAGGAACCTGTAACATCATTTGCATTATAAAAAGGTGCGAAAAAAATGAATTCATTCAAGTTGTAAAAATATAGAATAATCTTTGTAAATAAAACACTTGCGAAGTAGTAACGAAAGTCAGTGAACACCTATAGTTTAAAATCCAGTTATAATGGTGACAAAGTTAATAAAATGGAAAGTTTCCTATTATAAATTACTGTATCTGGATTATTCTCTAGAGAAAGAGATTGAATCTTAATTGAAAGTTAAAAATTTTAATCAGTATTTATTCTTATAACTCGATTTTAAATCAAATGGACTCACTCCAAACGATGTTCACTGCCTTTCGTTGTAAGTGTTTGATTTATTAACATTATTCTATATTTTAAAAATTTCAATACGTTTATTATTTGTACACCTTTTTAGAGTGTAATTGATATAACTGATTTCCCTGATGATGTAAAATGTGTATTTCTGAAACGCTGTGTTTGAAATTTAATAAACTCGTGCGACAGAGTTAAAAACAACATTTTTTACTCCTGGATTGCGCTAGCAGAGAGGACAGCTCGCGGGAGCTTTCTTCAGCCACTCCGACGCACTAATGCTAATTATCGTTCTTTAATACAATTTTTTAAGTTGAAATATGATTACATATCATACTTTTTTGCCCATTACTGATTAATTTGATATCAAACACGACTATGTTTCGATTTTTTCAAAGATTTAACTTCACTCTATTAGTAATCATTTTGTTCCAATCAAAAATTTATTTTACCAATTATAATAATAAAATTCGTGAAATAGAAAGGTGAAAAGATAGGTATATTTTTAAGTCAATTCGAGTTTAAAGTATGTATAATAAGCATAATAAGTGTTAAATCTGTCAGAGATAAGATTCAGAAGCTCATATTATAATCACACAGTCGATTTTATAATTCACCCCTGCGAAATTCATGTATCTTTAATTGTATGAGCATTAATTTAT
>NC_046662.1:106835500-106844093 GCF_010883055.1 Belonocnema kinseyi
AAAATGTTCAACTGAAGCCTCGGCTAAAATAATGTTGTATCAACACGTATTTTGTTTCCATAGACTTCTATGTATATGAGTTTTTCTTTCAACTGTTTCTCTATTTCCGCGGAAGCGCTAGCGATCGAAATTGAAAACATTGAATTTGGAATGAAAAGCGAAAAAGTCGAGGTTATTTACTTCCATTTATTCCGCATCTATCTCAATTAACCTCGGAAGTATAGATATCTAAATCTTTGAAGGATAAGAATAGAAAATTACATTCCCTCAAGAGTGTCGACAAAAAATTTCAAAATTGAATTCGTCAAATTTCAATTTGAAAAAATAAAAATAATTAGGTTACATCATTTACAAATTTGGTCCTACACATATTTTCAAAAATACAATTTTTATAATTTCTCGTCTTTCCTTAAAAAGAAAGGAAAGAAAAAAATTAATTATTCGTGTAATTTTAATTTAAATTTAAATTTTATTATAAAAATAATTGAAACATTATTTTTAAGTACAATTTCTGATAATTATTTATCAGTCATTTATTAATTTTATTGTTTTTGAATATTATATTTGCTATTACCGATTCTGGACGTCTTACTACAGCCTCTCTAGCCCTTTTATTATTTTCTGCGTGTCATTCTAATAAATATAATTTTCTATTTTTACCTTTGTTCAGAACTTCAATGTTAGACTTATAGAAAGTTACATTTTCGAAGTATTATAACCTTGACTATTTTGACTTTTCCTTCCCAAATCAATTTTCGAATTTTCGATCGCCGCGCTTCCGCGGAATAGAGAAACAGTTAAAAGAAAAACTTATATAGATAGAACTCAATGGATACATAATATGTGTTGATACAACGCTATTTCAGCCGAGGCTTCATTTATCAAAATATTTTGCTCATAATTAATCAAATGATTTAATTTCAGGACACACTTACTGATTATGAGATAGAACATTTAATTGATTTTCTAACACCAGTCCTGGTAATAAAAGGTATAATTATAAATATAAAACTATATACTTAATAATTTTTTAAACGTAGAATTTATTAAGTTCAAAGCTCTTGAATGGATTTTTCAAGAAATAATGTATAATTCTTTATAGGAGAAACACTGTACGACGCCAATGCTACCTGCTGCGTGGTAGTGGAGAAGAGAATTTTGATTAAAACAAAAAACGTTTTGACGGGCATGCTGATAAATTTTCTATGTTACTACGTTTTTGGTAAATATAACGAATTGTAGAATTACATTATGTATACTTATAACCTGTGAAGCATTTATAATTAAGTTGCTGCTTTTAATTCTAGATTGCTGATGTAAATTAATCCTCAAGGAGAGGGCACGAAAAAGAATCTTGAACCGAATGAAAAGTGAAAGACATTTGATCGAAGTTTCAAAAGACTATGCGATAAGATTAAGGCAATGCGTGCTGACGATTAGTGATCCAAGTAGATTTTAATAACCATCCATTTTTTAATTTAAGTGAACATATTTATATATTCATAATTATTATCAATGATTATATTATTATATCGTTTAAATTACTTTGAATAAACTGTGTATTACATACAATTTAATCTTCTCATTTATTCAGTTTCAATACTTTCGTTAAAATTTCAATTCAAAATTTATGTAAGATTAGGTATTCTGTACTTAGGTTTCAATACTTTCATTGAAATTTCAAATTTTTTTTTTAATTTCAATACAAATATTCAGTAAGATTAGGTACTCTGTACTTAAGTTTCAATACTTTCCTTGAAATCGCAATACTTTCAATGAGGTTTCAATACTTTCGTTGAAATTCTTATACTTTCATTGAAATTTCAATACAACATTTTATCATGGTTCAATATTTTGTACTTAACTTTCAATATTTTTAATGAGATTTAAATACTTTCATGAAAATCTAAATACAAAATATTAGTAAGATTCAATATTCTGTATTTAAGTTTTAATACCTACATTGAAATTCCAATACTCGATTTGCAAATTTCAATGAAAGATTCTTAAATTTTAATACCAACGTATTGTAACTTTAAGGTACAATTGTCACTGTAACTGGCGTCATGTACTTTTTAGTTAAATTTACAATAGAAATTTCTAACAGCGTACCAAAATAATTCTGACAATGAATCATGAGTTATTTTGTACGTTTGTATCGTGAGATCCATTAAATTAATGAAGTGCATATGACATTTAAAAAAGTAAGCATCTTTAAAGAAGAAAAACAAAAGGTACATTGGAATTATATTTCCATAATGAATTTTTCGTCCGTTTAGACCAACTGTTTGGTACTTTTTTGTAATAATAACCTAAAAAAGCCTACAGCAGTTAGTACTGATTTACATTGGGATCTGACTTCGCGACAAGTACGATGGCGCATAGGTGTATTCGCATTAGAGTGGTCCGTTATTTATCTTTTTTCGCAATTCGAATGTTAAGACGTGCCACTAGGCACTTCAAAATCCCTTTTAATCAGTATGAGGAAATTATGAATTTTCGAAAAATAAAACCATCCTAATAACTTTCTTTTCTATCCCACACCTACCCTTCCCATAGCGCCCAAAATATGATCAAAAAATTTTAAAAACTACATTTTTACGTATTATTATTACTTTTTAGCAATTTTCGTCGTCTTCGTCATAGAAATAATTACTACAAAGATTACGAAATCATTTAAATAACTAATTATTGTTTATTTTTCAAATTTTTAAAAGTTGAGCCAGAGATGTCCACTTTTTCAAATTGGTATCCTATGCTACTTTCTGTTGAATAATTACATAATTTTGATATATTTCTTCTAGTGCTTCACCAATTTCTATCTGTTTCAATAATTATTTTTTTGCTTGAGCAGTTATTTTTCGATAACTAAAAAAATTAAATACAATAGAAGACATATAATTATGACGATTGTTAAAGTATTTTTGGGAAAGTGATTATTTAAACCAATTGTATATGTTTAAGCAATTGAAAAATGGTTAATGTATTCTTTCTATACACTGTAAAATCAGAAAAATAATTGTATGTGCTTTTTTTTATTGAATTTTGTAGTTATCGAAAAAAAACTGCTTGAGCAAATAAATATTGTTCAAACAAACAGAAACTTATTAAACATTAAAAGAAATGCATTAAGATTATGTAGTTATTCAACAAAAAGTAGCATATGATACAAATTTGAAAAAAGTGGACATCTCTGGCTTAATTTGTAGAATTTTTGAAAATAAACAATAATGAATTGTTTAAATGATTACATGATGTTTTTAGAAAAATTTACTACTCCAAAGCATGAAAAAATATTGTATTTTCAATCAGAAATAACGAATACTTCTAAATTTTTTGGGGAATAAATAAATATTTTTATAATTCACATTTGTTTAAATAATTAAGAATTGTTTAAAAAGTTATGGTAAATATTCAAATTGTCCACTAGTAATTATTTGTATAAAAAAGACGACGGCAATTGCTAAAAAGTAACAATAATATGTAAAAATGTACTCTCTAAATCTGAATCAGTGAAACGTTACTGATTTTCAGTGAAATTTCACCAATTCAAATAGCTAGAAATGTGTCACTGAGAATCAATGAAAGGTTACTTATTGATTCAGTGAAGGAACCAATTTTGAGGGTTGGCAACACTACACCATGTCAATTTCGCAATCGTAATAAAATAATATTATAGTACATTCCATCAAAGAATCATAGTAAAAACTTAAAACCCATAAATATTATCAAATATTAAAAAGGGTGAAAAATTGTTTTGCGTTTAAATGACAAACAACCTCACATATTACGTTAATTTCAAGATGGAACTGTCCTGTACACACCCGTTAAGTAAGTACTTCCTTTACGAGTTAGAGTTTATTTTTTCCCGCAGTTAATTCAGCGGAATTACAACCCGAAAATTAACAAATGTATTTCATTAAGGAATTCTTCTTGTTCCTTCAGTAAAAGAGTAACAACAACACTTAACTTAACAATTTAGAGGTTATGCTTCACATGATTTACCCTGGTGTCACTGAACTAATAAATGAATAAGTCCAAAATCATTGATTAATCATTGAAATGTCTAACTACTATTTCAATCAGTGAATTTTTCACTGATATATATTTAGGGAGTATTTTTTTATTTCTGGTTTCATATTTGGGGTGCTGCAGGGGGGGGGGGGTGGAATGTGTTGGGAATGAAAGTTATTGCTATAGTTTTATTTTGTAGACACTCCTCTTCAATCGCTTAAAAACTTGGCATGTTTCAATGAAACCCTGGAACATGAATTACATTTTTCGGAAATTCAAAATTTCCCCGTGTTTATCAAATGCAATTTTGAATATTCGAATTTCGAAAAGAAAATTACGGATTTTCTTTCTCGGGAAATAGAAATATGGGAGGGGGGGGGAGTGTCTTGCCCTTTAGCTCGAAAAGCGTTTTTTTGGACCACCCTCAAGCGCATACGTCTTCAATAATTTTCAACTATATTTAAATGAATTTTATTTTAATTCTGTGAATGTATGAGATTTCCACCATGAAATTGGTTGAAAAGGTGTTGAACTTTTAAAATATTTCTAAACGTGTAACTAAACGAACCAGAGTATTAGAAGTCGCGGAAAATATTTACAATCGCGATGGATTTTATTTTAATCAGGGAGACACATATGGCTTGGGTCAATAGAGGGTGCCGCGGCAGAGGCAAATCCGTGGCCAAAATATTTCAAAAAGCCTCTACCTTTAGACATGAGGGGTCAACTTTTAGAAAACGATAATAATGCGGTAGATAAAGAATTATATAAATGTCCGAAAATAATTTTAAATGTTGAGGACATAGAATCAAGTGCATTAATAGATGCAAGTTGCGAAGTAACTTGCATTTATGAGACTTTTTATGAAAATCATTATAATATTTTTCAACAATGCGAACTTTTACAAATTGTGGAAACCACGATTGTTGATGTAACTGGGGGCAGACCTATAAATTAAAGCATAAAATATATGTTAAATTCAAAATGGGCGACTGGATCCAGCTAATTAAGGCAAGACATGAGCAGGACTTGGTCAATATTCGGACAATTAGGACAAGAAATGAGCAGAATTTAGTCAATTTTCGGCCAATTAAGGCAAGACATGAGCAGAACTTAGATAATATCCAGACAATTCCAGCAAGACGTATGTAGGAATTCATTATTATCTGGCCAGTTAATGCGAGACATGAGCAGGACTTAGTTAATATTCGGCCATATAAGGCAATACATGAGTAGGACTTAGTTAGAATCCGATCAATTGAGGCAAGAAACGAGCAGGACTCAGTAAATATCCGGCAAATTAAGGCAAGACACGAGTAGGACTTAGTAAATACCCAGTCAATTAAGGCAAGACATGAGCAGAACTTAGTAAAAATAGGACCAATGAAGGAAAGATATGATCAGGACTTAATGAATATCCAGCTAATTAAGGCAAGACATGAGCAGGACTCTGTCAATATCCGGCCAATTAAGGCAAGACATGAGCAGTACGTAATTAATATCCAGACAATTTAGGCAAGACGTATGTAGGAATTCATTAATATCCGGCCAGTTAAAACGATACATGAGCAGGACTTAGTTAATATCCGGCCATTTAAGGCAAGACATGAGTAGGTCTTAGTAAACATCCGGCTAATTAGGGCAAGACAGGACAAAATTTAGTAAGTATCCGGCTAATGACGGCAAGACAGGAGCAGGACTTAATAAATATCCGGCCAATTAAGGCAAGACGTGAGTAGGACTTCGTAAATATCCGGCCAATTAAGGCAAGATATGTGCAGGAATTAGTTAATATCCGGCAAATTAGGGCAAGACATAAGTAGGACTTAGTTCGTATCCGGCCAATTAAGGCAAGACATGAGTAAGACTTAATAAATATCCAGCCAATTAACGCAAAACATGAACAGCACTTAGTCAAAATCGGACCAATGAAGGAAAGACATGAGCAGGACTTTGTAAGTATCCAGCCAATCACAGCAAGATCTGTGCAGGACTTAGTCAATATTCGGCTAATTCAGGCAAGACATGAGTAGGGCTTATTTAATATCCGCCCAATTAAGGCAAGACATGAGCAGGACTCAGTAAATATCCGGTCATTTCAGGCAAGACGTGAACAGCACTGAGTCAAAATCGGCCGAATTAAAGAAAGACATAAGCAGGGCTTAATAAATATCCAGCCAATGATGGCAAGACATGGGCAAGACTTAGTAAATATTCAGCAATTGAGGCAAAACAGGAGCAGGAATTTGTAAATATCCAGATAATTAAAGCAAGGCAGCAGCTAAACTTATTAAATATCCGGCCAACTAAGGCATGACATCAGGAGGACTCAGTTAATATCCGGCTAATTAAGACAAGACACGAGCAGGTCTCAGTAAATGTCCAGCCAATTAAGGCAAGACATGTGCACGCCTTAGTCAAAATCCTGCCGGTGAAGGTAAGACATGAGTAGGACTTATTTAATATTCGCTCAATTAAGGCAAGACGTAAGTAGGACTTAGTAAATATCCGGCCACTTGAGGCAAGATATTTGCAGGACTTAAACAATATCCGGCTAATGAAGGCAAAAAGGAAGTAGAACTTAATTAATATCCGGTCAATTAGAGCAAGATATGAGCAGAAATTAGGCAATATTCGGATTATTAAGGCAAGACGTGAGGAGGACTTAGTAAATATCTGGCTGATTAGGGCAAGACATGTGCCAGCCTTAGTCAAAATCCAGCCGACGAAGGTAGGAAATGAGTAGAACTTTGTTAATATCCGGCCAATTAAGGCAAGACATGAGTAGGACTTAGTGAATATCCAGCCAATTAAGGCAAGACATAAGCAGCACTTAGTCAATAGCCGGCCAATTAAGTTATGACATGGGCTGGACTTAGGTAATATCTGACCAATTAAGGCAAGACATGAGCAGGACTTAGTCAATATCCGGCTGATTAAATCAAGACATGAGCAGGAATTAGTAAGTATCCGGCCAATTAGGGCAAGACAGGAGAAGGACTTAGTAAATATCCGGCCAATAAAGGCAAGACATGAGTAGGACTTAGTTAATATCCAGACAATTCAGACAAGACGTATGTAGGACTTAATCAATATCCGGCCAGTTAAAGCGAGACATGAGCAGGAGTTAGTAATTATCGAGCCAATTATGGCAAGACATGTGCGGGACATCCTCAATATCCGGCTAAAAGAGTCAAGACGTATGTAGAACTTAATTATTATCCGGCCACTTAAAACAAGACATGAGCAGCACTTAGTCAATATTCGGCCAATTAAGGCAAGATATGAGCAGCACTTTGTCAAAATCTGTCCAATGAAGGAAAGACATGAGCAGGACTTAATAAATATCCAGCCAATGCAGGCAAAACATGAGCAGGACTCAGTTAATATCCGGCTAACTAAGGCAAGACGTAAGTAGGACTTAATTAATATCCGGCCAATTAGAGCAAGACATGCGGAAAAATTAGTCAATATTCGGCTAATTAAGGCAAGACATGAGTAGGACTTAGTAAATATCCAGCCAATTAAGGCGAAACGGTAGGTTTGGCTGAGGACGGCAATGACTGCAGGGATATCTAAAAGAAAATTGGAAATACAGTCTAGTGCCCCCTGGCCATTATGAAGACAACCTCATACCCGAAAATTGGTAGGATTCGGTTGGTAAAATTTTTGACCTGTTAGAAAGAGAAACTTAGCAACGAGAGAGACAGACAATATTCAACCATTTTTATCAAACCATGTTTCTCGGCTTACCTGCTCAGCTGAAGGGAAATATAGCAAATTGACAAATATCTCGTCTACACAATATGCGCGTGAAATAAACTGATGAACAAAACACGTTTTTTGGTAATTTTGCAATTTATCACGGTGAAAAATCGTAAAGCTAAAATATAAAATATTTGAAAGTTTCATATTCCTCCAGCTCGACAATTTAATTAAATTTTGTTCAATTTAATAATGTGTTGCTGTTCATATAATCGAAGTGAGAGCTATTTCGTATGTAATGGTCTTTTTACATTCTCACCCTAATGAGAAGGAATTGGTTTTATGTAAAATTTCATTTTGTCGGTTTTCATCAAATCTCGACGTTTTGAGATCCACTGAGTCAGAAAAAACGATTTTTACGAAGGTGTTTGTCTGTCTATAGTGTGTATTCTGTAGTAACGATAACTTTCGAAAAATTTATCAGATTGGATTCTGTTTTGGCACACTTTTTTAAGGTCTAAAAAGAAAGAACAAGTTCGCAACCCAGCTATTTTGGATCAAAATTCAAAATGTGAGCACGTTTTCAAAATGTTTGAAAACAACATTTTTTCAAGATTTCAAAATTCTATGAATTATGAACAAAATTAGCACGCAGAAACTCAAACAATCTATCCTCTTGACTTTTTTCTATAAAAAGAAAATTATCAGAGTTAAAGCATTTTCAAAATCCGAAAAAAAGCAAAGTAAAATGAACATTTAAGGACAAAAAGCACATAATATGAAAAAGGTCAAGAAAAGAAAAACGTTGAATTTGTTCCTAAAAAATTAGGTTCAACATAAATTTGTTAAGGAAATTTCTCACCAATTGCGGATA
>NC_046662.1:106844193-106854985 GCF_010883055.1 Belonocnema kinseyi
ATACTTTTAACAGTGCAAAAAACAAAATTTGAATTAATGCATTATTTTGCGAGTGGTTTTGCTGAAACTATTTGGAGGAAGTTACCGTTTCACCTTAAGAAGAGGCATGTGCACGCCTTAGTCAATATCCGGCAAACGAAGGCAAGACATGCGCAGTACTTAGTTAATATCCAGACAATTGAAGCAAGACGTATGTAGGACTTAATTAATATCTGGCCAGTTAATGCGAGACATGAGCAGGTCTCAGTAAATATCCCGCCATTTCAGGCAAAACGTGAGCAGCACTTTATCAAAATCGGTCCAATGAAGGAAATACATGAGCAGGACTTTATAAATATCCAGCCAATGAAGGCAAGACATTTTCAGGACTTAGTAAGTATCCGGCCAATTAAGGCAAGGCAGGAGCAGGACTTAGTAAATATGCGTTAAATTAAGGCAAGGCGGAGCTGGAGTTAGTAAATATCCGGGAAATTAAGACAAGACGTGAAAAGGACTTAGCCAATATTCAGCCAATTAAGGCATGACGTGAGCAGCACTTAGTCAATATCCGTTAAATGAAAAAAAGCCATGAGCAGGACTAAGTAAATATCCAGATAATTAAGGAAAGATATGAGTAGGACGTAGTTATAATCAGGCACAGTAAGGCAAAACCTGAATATGAATTAGTAAATATTCGGCCAAATGAGGCAACATATCTGCAGGAACTCAGCAGCATCCGGCCAATGAAGGCTAGAGATGAGCAGGATTGAGTCAATATCCGGCCAATGAAGGCAAGACGTAAATGGGCCTTAATTAATATAGGGCCAATTAGAGCAAGAAATGAACAGGACTTAGTCAATATTTGTCTAATTAAGGCAAGAAATAATCAGGACTTTGTAAATATTCGGCCAATTAGGGCAAGACAGCAGCAGGACTTAGTAAACATCTAGCCAATTAAGGGAAGACGTAAGCAGGATTTAGTCGATATACGGCCAATGAAGGCAAGACATGAGTAGAACTAAGTAAATATCCGGACAATGAAGGCAATTTATGAGTAGGACTTAGTTAATACCGGGTCAATTAAGGCAAGACAAAAACAGGACTTGGTGAGTACCCGGCCAATTGAGGCATGAAACGAGCAGAACTTTGTAAATATCCGGCAAATTGAGGCGAGTCATTAGCTGTACATAGTCAATGTCCGAACAACTAAGGCAAGACACAAGCAAAAATAGTGAAAATCCGGCTAATTAAAGCATGATAAGAGTAGAAATTAGTCAATATCCGGCGAATGAATTTGAGACGTAAGTAGTACTTAGTTAATATCCTGCCAATTTAGGAAACACGTAAATAGGACTTAGTATATATCCGGCCAATTAAGGCAAGACATGAGCAGGACTTCGCCAATATCCGGCCACTGAAGGCAAGACGTATGTAGGACTTAATAAACATCCGGCTAATTTAGGCGAGACATGAGCAGGACTAAAACAAAATATGAGCAGGACTTAGTCAATATTCGGCTAATTAATGCTAGGCATGAGCAAGACTTAGTAAATATACGGCAAATTAGTGCAAGAAAGGAGCAGGACTTATTCGAAATACGGCCCATGAGGTCAAGACATGAGCAGGACTGGGTCAATATACGGCCAATGAAGGCGAGAATTGTGCAGGACTAAGTAAATATCCGGCCAATGAATGCAAGACCTGAGAAGGACTAAGTCGATATCAGGACATTGAAGGCAAGACATGAGCAGCACATATTCAATATCCGTCCAATGAATTCAGGACATGAGGACTTAGTTAATATCCGGCCGATTATGGCAAAATATGTGCAGGATTTATTAAATATCTGGCCAATTAGGGCAAGACATGAGTAGGACTTAAACAATAAACGGCTACTTAAGACAAGACATGTGCAGGACTTAGTCAATATCCGGCCAATGCAGGCAAGACATGAGAAGGACTTAGTTAATATCAGGCCAGTTAGGGCAAGACGTGAGTAGAACTTCGTTAATATACGGCAAATTAAGGAAGGATATATGCAGTATTTAGTCAATATACAGCCAATAAAGGCAAGACATGTGAACGCCTTATTCAATACACGGCCAATGAAGGCAAGACGTAAATAGGACTTAATTAATATCCGGCGAATTAGAGCAAGACATGAGCAGGAATTATCCAATATTCGGCCGATTAAGGCAAGACATGTGCAGGACTTAGTCGATATGCAGCCAATGAATTCAAGACATGAGTAGGGCTGATTCAATATCCGGACAATTAAGGCAAGACATGAGCAGGACTTAAGCAATAACCGGCCAATGAGGGCAAGACAGGAGTAATACTTAAATAATATCCGGCCAAATAGAGCAATATATGAGCAGGACTTAGTAAATATCGGGCTAATTAAGGCAAGGCAGCAGCAGGACTTAGTAAATGTCCGGCAAATTAAGGCAAGACATGTGCAGGACTTAGTTAATATCCGGATAATTATGGCAACACATAAGTAGGACATAGTTCGTATCCGGCAAATTGAGGCATGAAACGAGCAGGACTTAGTAAATATCCGACCATTTAAGGCAAAATATGTGCAGGACGTAGTAAATTTCGGGCCAATTAAGGCAAGACATGAGCAGTATTTAGTCAATATCCGACGAATGAAGGCACAGCCGGAGCAGGACTTAGTACTAAATCCGGCTAATTAAGATAAGGCAGGAGCCGGTCTTAGTAAATATTCGGCCAATTAAGACAAGGCATGAGCAGGAATTTATAAATATCCGGCTAATTAAGGCAAGATATGTGCAGGACTTTGTAACTATCCAGCCAATTAAGGAGAGACATGTGCAGGACTTCGTCAATCTCCAGCCAATAAAGGCAAGACATGAGTAGGACTTAGTTAATATCCGGCCAATTAGGGCAAGACATTAGCAGGACTCAGACGATTTCCGCACAATGAAATCAGGACCTGAACAGGACTTAGTCAATATCCGGTCTATGAAGGCAAGACATGAGTAGGACTTAGTTAATATCCGGCCAATTAAGGCAAGATATGTGCAGGACTTCGTCAATCTCCAGCCAATAAAGGAAACACATGAGAAGGACTTAGTTAATATCCGGCCAATTAGTGCAATGCATAAGTAGGACCTAGTCAATATTCGGCTAATTAAGGCAAGGCATGTGCAGGACTTAGCGAATATACGGCCAATTTAGACAAGACAGAACAGGGCATTGTATATATCCGGCTAATTAAGACAAAACATGAGCAGGACTTAGTCCATATAAGGGAAATAAAGGCAAGGCATGAGTAGGACTTATTTAATATGCGGCCAATTAAGGCAAGACGTGAGTAGGACTTAGTAAACATCCGGCCAATTAGGGCAAGACATGTGCTGGACTTAAGCAATATCCGGCCAATAAAGGCAAGGCGTAAGTAGGACTTAATTAATATCCGGCCCATTAGAGCAAGACGTTAATAGGACTTAGTATATATCCGGCCAATTAAGGCAAGACATGACCAGGAATTAGTCAATATCCGTCCAATGAAGGCAAAACATGAGTAAGAATTAGTGAATATACGGCCAATTAAGACAATACAGGACAGGAATTTGTAAATATCCAGCCAATTAGGGCGAGACATGTGCAGGACTTCGTCAATGTCCAGCCAATAAAGGCGAGATATGAGTAGGACTTAGTTAGTATCCGGTCAATGAAAGCAAGACGTATGTAGAACCTAATTAATATCCGGCTAGCCAAGACAAGGCAGGAGCAGGACTTAGCAAATATCCGGACAATTAAGGCAAGGCACGAGCAGAATTTAGTAAATATGCGGCCAATTAAGGCAACACAGGAGCAGGACTTAATAAATATCAGGCTAATTAAGGAAAGGCAGTAGCAGGTCTTATTCAATATCCGGTCAATTAAGGCAAGACATGAGTAGGACCTAGTAAATATCTGGCCAATTAAGGCAAGACGTGGATAGGACTTTATTAATATCCGGACAATTAGAGCAAGATATGAGCAGAACTTAGTCAATACCCGGCCAATGAAGGCAAGACGTATGTAGGATTCAATTAATATCCGGCTAATTAAGGCAAGACATGAGCCAGACTTAGTAAATATCCGGCCATTTAATTGAAGATATGAGGAGCACTTTGCTAGTATCCGGCCAATGAAGGCAAGACGTATGCAGGACCTAATTAATATCCGGCTATTTCAGGGAAGATATGAGCAGGAATTATTAAATATCCGGCCAACAAAGGCAAGACGTCAATAGGACTCAATTAATATCCGGACAATTAGAGCAAGACATGAGCAGGACTTAGTCAATATTCGGCTAATTAACGCAAGGCATGAGCAGGACTTAGTAAATATCCGGCCAATTAGGGCAAGACATCAGCTGAACTGAGTCAATTTCCGGCCAATGAAGGCAAGACATGAGCAGGACTAAGTAAATATTAAGCCAATAAAGGCAAGACATGAGCAGGACTCAGTTGATATCCGCCCAATAAAGGCAAGAGATGAGCAGGACTTAGTCAATATCCGGCAAATTAAGGCATGGCATCAGCAGGACTTAGTAAATAGCCGGCCATTTAAGGTTATATATAAGCAGGACATGGTCAATATCCAAACAATTAAGGCAAGACATGGACAGGAATTAGTAAATATCCGACGAATGAAGGCAAGACGTAAGTAAGACTTAATTAATATCCGGCCAATTAGAGCAAGACGTGAATAATACTTAGTTAATATGCGGCCAATTAAGGCAAGACGTGAGTAGGGCTTAGTAAACATCCGGCCAATTAGGGCAAGACATATGCTGGACTTAAGCAATATACGGCCAATTAGAGAAAGACGTTAATAGGACTTAGTATATATCCGGCTAACTAAGGCAAGGCAGGAGCAGGTCTTAGTGAATATCCGGCCAATTAAGGCAAGGCATGAGCAAGACTTAGTAAATATTCGGCCAGTTAATGCAAGACGTGAATAGGACTTAGTCATTATCCGGCGAATGAAGGCAAGATATAAGCAGGACTTAGTCAATATCCGCCTAATGAAGGCAAGACGTGAGTAGGACTAAATTAATATACGGCCGATTAAGGCAAGACATGAGCAGGAATTACTAAATATCCGATCATTTAAGGCAGGACATGAGCAGGACTTAGTAAATATCCGGCAAATTAAGACAATGCGTGGATAGTACTTAATTAATATCCGGTCAATTAGAGCAAGACATAAGCAGTACTTAGTCAATATCCGGCCAATGAAGGCAAGACATGAGCAGGACTTAGTTAATATCCGGCCAATAAAGGCAAGACATGAGTAGCACTTAGTTAATATCCGGCCAATTAAGGCAAGACATGAGCAGGACTTAGTCAACATCCGGCAAATGAAGGCAAGAGGTGAGAAGCACTTAGTAAATATCCGGCTAATTAAGGCAAGACAGGAGCAGGACTTAGTAAATACCCGGCCAATTAAGGCAACACAGAAGCAGGACTTAGTGAATTACCGGCTAATTAAGGCAAGGCAGGAGCAGGTCTCAGTTAATATCCGTTCAAATAAGGCAAGACAAGAGCATGCGTTAGTAAATATCCGGCCAATTACGGCAAGACGTGGATAGGACTTAATTAATATCCGGCCAATTAGAGCAAGACATGAGCAGGAATTAGTCAATATTCAGCTAATTAAGGCAAGAAATGAGGAGGACTTAGTAAATATCCGACCAATTAAGGAAAGACATGTGCAGCCCTCAGTAAAAATCCGACAATTAAGGCATAACAAGTGCTAGACTTAAAAAATATCCGACCAATTAAGGCAAGTCATTAGTAGTACTTAGTAAATGTCCGGCCAATTAAGGCAAGATATGCGCAGGACTTTGTGAACATCCGGCCAATGAAGGAAAGGCGTAAGTAGGAATGAATTAATATCCGGCCTATTAAGGCAAGACATGAGCAGGAATTATTAAATATCCAGCCAATTAAGGCGAGACATGCGCAGGACTTCGGCAATATCCGGCCAATTAAGGCAAGACAGGAGTAGGACTTAGTCAATATTCAGCTAATTAAGGCAATACATGAGCAGGACTTGGTAAATATCCTGCCAATTAGGGCAAGACAGGAGAAGGACTTAGTAAATATCAGGCAAATTAAGGCAAAACATGAGCAGAACTTAGCCCATATGAGGCCAATGATGTTAAGACATCAGCAGAACTGAGTCAATATCCGGCCAATGAAGACAAGAAATGAGCAGGACTAAATAAATATCCGGACAATGATGGCAAGACATTAGCAGGACTAAGTCGATATCCGCCCAATGAAGGCAGGACATGAACAGGACTTAGTCAATATCCGGAAAATTAAGGCAAGACGTAAGTAGGACTTTGTAAATATCCGGCCATTTAAGGCAAGATATTTGCAGGAATTAGGAAATATCCGGCCAAATAAGGCAAGACAGGACAGGGCTTTGTAAATGTCCGGCTAATTAAGGCAAGGCAGGAGCAGGACTTAGTAAATATCCAGCCACTTAAGGTAGGGTATAAGCAGGACCTAGTAAATATCAGGCCAAATAGGGCAAGATATCTGCAGGACATAATAAATACCCGGCCAATTAACGCAAGGCAGGAGCAGGAATTAGTAAATATTCAGCCAGTTAAGGCAAGACATGAGCAGGACTAAGTAAATGTCCGGCTAATTAAGGGAGGACATGAGTAGGTCTTAGTTTATATCCGGCCCAGTGAGGCAACACCTGAATATGACTTAGTAAATATCCGGCCATTTGAGGCAAGATATCTGCAGGACTTAAACAATATCAGGTTAATAAAGGCAAGACATGAGCAGGACTTAGTCAATATCCGGCCAATGAAGGCAAGGCATGAGCAGGACTTATTCGATATACGGCCAAGGAATGAAAGACATTAGCAGGACTTCGTAAATACCCGGCCAATTAAGGCAAGACGTGAATAATACTTAGTCAGTATTCGGCCAATTAAAGCAAGATGTGAATAGGACTTAGTAAATGGCCGGTCAATTAAGGCAAGACAGGAGCAGGACTTAGTAAATAGCCGGTTAATTAGGGCAAGGCAGCAGCAGGACTTAGTAAATATCCAGCCTATTAAGGAAAGACATGAGCAGGACTTAGTTAATATCCGGCCAATAAAGGCAAGACATGAAGACATAAAGGCATCTTTGTAGATCCTTCTTAGGTGTACAATTTTTATCCATTCATCTTTTGTCGTATCTTGCATAGTTTCACTGAAAAATGGAATTCTTTATTTTTCGTTATTTGCTGTGTCATAAAAATTTGAGTTTTAAATTTTGCGGATAAATTCTCAGAGTTATTATGATAATCTTGTGGAGACATTAAAAAGTACCGTTTTTGTTCTATTGACTTTTTTCATAGCTTGCGTTATTTTGCTTAAAATTTTCATTTTCATTTTTTTTACAGTTTTGTGAGTGCTATAACTGGTAATTTTATTTCGAAAAAGGTTGTAAGAGAAAATGTTCTTATTTTCAATGTCTAAAAATAACATACAATAGAATTTGCAAATTTGAACAATTTTAAAATTAAAATATTAAAAATAGTAAAATGCCAAATAAAACAATTAGTGTAGTGTCAACTATTATATATAATATTAATGTGTTTTATATGTATTGTTTATAAAACAAATAAATATTATAAATAAAAATTCACACTATGTATAAGCTATACACGGAGAAAAATAATTCGAGAAACTTTACTAAACTCATTTAGGTAAACTCGGGACATATGGACACTTTGATAAAGTTTCATTTCTAGTTGGGTAAAACGAAATTCGATAATACCTCATTCACAAACACGAAAGTGTGACAAATTAATACCAATGTCTACTGGAATTTACTTTAATTAATACTGTACTTGGTAGTTGAAATTTTTATAGACATAATTATAAAATATATAAAACGTTAGATAAAGATTAATGAAAAGTTGGGTAAAACGATATCGAAGACTCGGTAGAAAATATGAGAAGGTTTACAGGAAAGTCACGAGGGAATGACTTACGCTCGAGAAACTTTAACTATGAGTTTGGTAAACCGTAAGGTTCTGTGAATAAAAAAAACTTATACGCAATCAACAGCATACAATGTATATATATACACATTAGTAAGTCACAGCCAGTCAGAATACAATTTCGTACACATACACATACAAAATTTAGCTTAAACAATGACATTAAACTATAATACATTACATATAATACGTACACTCGCACGCTTTTAACAATATTAACGCTATTGAAAAGCGAAAACGCTGTCGACGGGTTTCGCGAACCACCTAACCGAAGTTTAACGCGTTCTATCGCCTACGACGTAAGCCTCACGGCTAACCTAACAGTCAGGGCAAAAAATATGTGGGGCCCGTTTCAGCAAAATTTTTTATTGTAACATTAAATTGATGAGCCGGTTTTTAAATTGATGAGAAGTAAATAAAAACATTGGATGATTTTTTATTTAAAATTTTCTAACCTTGAAACCCTCAATTATATAATTTTTCATATTTTAAATGTTTGCATGGTCTACCTTTTTTAAATCTTTTTGATGTAAAATATTCAAATCATTAAAATTGAGCATTAAAAACCTGAAAATTAAGTTTATATAAAATCTCTGGAATTGAATAAGGTTGAAATTTCAGGAATTAAATCGAATATACAATCTAATATGCTTTACAGGATTTATGAATGAATGACACAAATAACTTGACAAAAGTTTGAATATCTCTTCTTGTATAAAATCTTTATTCAAGATTTGCAATTAAAGGTGCTTTAATTTTTAATATGTAAAATTTTATTATGTATTTTCGAATGGTTTTTTTTAATAATTTAATTTAAAATATTCACAATTAAACACTCTACAATATTAAAAATGTATAAATAAAAATTCTGGATAATTTTGAAGATCTAAACTTAAGTTTTCAACTATACATCTTCCAAATTGAAAAAATTTGTATTGTGTATCATCAGAATTGAAAAAGTTTTAAAGGTGAAACTTGCATAATTTTCAACGTTTAATTTGAAACATTAAAAACTTTTCAATTTTAATGATGTATAAATTACAATTCTTAAATTTGAATGATTTTAAAGATATTAAGTTAAGTTTTAAATTCTAATTCTTCCAAATTAAATAAGTACTAATTTTCAAAATATGAAAAATGCAAATAATTTGCCTGAGTAATTTTTGCTAATAATTAATTAAATTAATTTATTTTTCAACTAAAATCTTGATTTCACAATTTAAATTCTAAATCGAAGGATTAGCTAGATTCATTGAACTTTGCCGATACTACATTTTCTGTAAGATTTTATAGAAATATATTTTATTCTCTTAAATACGAAATTTATAATTGTTGAGTAATTGTCAAAAATTTAATTTTGAAAAATAATTTTGATCCGATTTTGAGGGAATTATTGTCATTGCATACTTTAAAGTTTGCTTGACTTTACATTTGCAAACATTACTTAACAAGCATGAAACTTTATCCAATTTTTCCTGAATGTGTGACAGAATAGTTTTCAATAATTACACCACGCGCATTAATGATTACTTTTGAAAATCTTTACTGTAAATTTGGAAAATTTAATCTGCGTTATTAAAGTTGACTAAACTGACATTTATTCTGTAACATTTCGCAAGGCACAAATTATTACAACAATGTCAAACATTCACAAAAACAAAAATAATTAGATTTAAATCCAATTATTTTTATTTAAAATAAAGGATTTTACAAAATTAAATAATTTCAGATTCTGTTCAAGTTTTTCATCCGAAATAAACATTTTGATTACAAAATTATTATTTTTTAAAGAAGATTCATAATTTTCTAACAATTTTAAGTTAAGTTCACGTTTGACATCGAATCTGAAATATTTACAATTCTTCAACAAATTTGGGTTATGATGGTGTGTTTCACCCGAAAATTGGTATTTTTAAACAAAAATAATTATATTTAAATTTAATAATTTTTATTTTAAATAATAGAATTTACAAATTTGAATCAGTTCGGATTCTTTTAATGTTTTTCATCGGAAATGAACATTTGCATTTAAAAATTATTATTAATTAAGGAAGATTCATAATTTTTTAATAATTTTAAGTTAAGTTGTCGTTTGACATTTAGAATAAAATATTTACAATTTCTGGACAAATTTAGGTAATCTTGTTGCGTTTCACCTGAAATTGGTATTTCTAAATAAAAATAATTAAATTTAAATCCAATCATTTTTATTAAAAAAAATAGAATTGACAAATTTGAACAATTTTGGATTTTGCTAAATTTTTTCATCGGAAATACAAATTTTCATACAAAATTATTAGTTTTTGAAGAAGATTAATAATTTTTTAACAATTTTAAGTTAAGTTCGCGTGTGACATTGAATATGAAATATTTACAATTTTTCAACAAATTTGAGTTATGATGGCGTGTTTCTCCCGAAAATTGGTATTTTTAAACAACAATAATTATATTTAAATTCAATGATTTTGATTTCAAAAAATAGAACATACAAATTTGAATCAGCTCTTTTTCTGTTAACGTTTTTCATCGAAAATGAACATTTGCATTAAAAAATTATTAGTAATTAAGAAAGATTCATAATTTTTAAACAATTTTAAGTTAAATTGGCATTTGACATTGAGAATAAAATATTTACAATTTCTCGACAAATTTAGGTAATGTTGTTGCGTTTCACCTGAAATTGGTATTTCTAAACAAAAATAATTACATTTAAATCCGATGATTATTATTTAAAAAAACAGAATTGACAAATTTGAACAATTTTGCATTTTGCAAA
>NC_046662.1:106855085-106862387 GCF_010883055.1 Belonocnema kinseyi
TTATTTTTATTTTAAATAATAGAATTGACAAATCAGTTCGGATTCTGTTAATGTTTTTCTTCGGAAATGAACATTTGCATTGAAAAATTATTAGTAATTAAGGCAGATTCATAATTTTTAAACAATTTTAAGTTAAATTGGCGTTTTACATTGAGAATAAAATATTTACAATTTCTCGACAAATTTAGGTAATGTTGTTGCGTTTCAACTGAAATTGGTATTTCTAAACAAAAATAATTAGATTTAAATCCGATGATTATTATTTAAAAAAATAGAATTGACAAATTTGAACAATTTTGGATTTTGCTAAATTTTTTCATCGGAAATACAAATTTTCATACAAAATTATTAGTTTTTGAAGAAGATTCATAATTTTTTAACGATTTTAAGTTAAGTTTGCGTGTGACATTGAATATGAAATATTTACAATTTTTCAACAAATTTGAGTTATGATGGCGTGTTTCCCCCGAAAATTGATATTTTTAAACAACAATAATTATATTTAAATTCAATGATTTTGATTTCAAAAAATAGAACTTACAAATTGGAATCAGCTCTTTTTCTGTTAACGTTTTTCATCGAAAATGAACATTTGCATTAAAAAGTTATTAGTAATTAAGGAAGATTCATAATTTTTTAACAATTTTAAGTTAATTTGGCATTTGACATTGAGAGTAAAATATTTACAATTTCTGGACACATTTAGGTAATGTTGTTGCGTTTCATCTGAAATTGGTATTTGTAAACACCAATAATTAGATTTAAATCCGATCATTTTTATTCAAAAAAATGGAATTTACAAATTTGAACAATTTTGGATATTGCTAATTTTTTCATCGGAAATATAAATTTTTATACAAAATTTTTAGTTTTTAAAGAAGATTCAAAATTTTTTAACAATTTTAAGTCATATTGGCCGTTGACCTTGAATATTATGTATTTACAATTTTCAAATCATTTAAGGTTACGGTAATAAACATGTGTATAACAAAATGATTAGTTTTTAAGAAATTTTAACAATTTTAAGTTAGTCGGCGTTTGACATGAAAAATTTATATTTTTTAAGAAACATCATTATAATTTTAACACATTTTTTTAACAGATAGCGTTATTACTATTAAAAAATGATTAGACTGAAAAAATGTTTTTTTTTTTAATTTTAGGTTAAACTAGCCGCTTTTAATATATATTTCAAAGAATATTTATATTTTAGAAGCAAATTAAAGTTATTGAACGATTTTGTACAATTTAATAAGAAAAAAAGAGTTGAATTGTACAATTCCTAAATTGAAACCCTGGAAATTCACAAATTATATTTTGAATTGAAGAATCACGAAATTGAATTATTTCAGATTGAAAATTAAGAAAATAGGACAATATCAGTACTTTAAAAATTTAATATTTTAAGACTAGGTCCTTTAAAATTAAGGGGGATTGCAATTGTAATATTTATAATTAAAAGCATTCAAAATTGAATAAAGAAAAACTGCAAACTTTTGAATTTGAACAATTTCAAATTCAAAGCGATTAAGATTTGACAATCTAATATTTAAAATTAATATAAATAGTTCCAAGTCAAAGCTTTTAAATTTTTGAATTTTAAATTGTTATTGCATAATTATTTATTTTACTTTATCATAGTTTAATATCAAAGCTGATTCGACAAATATTTCTGAAATCAAAGAAGGAATTGAATTATACTAAATAAAAATTTCAAACTAAATAGTGATTTTAAATGGGAAGCATTAAAAATGAAAACATTTCTACGACAGAACCTTGAAACTTAAACGAAGGCGAACATCATTTAAAACTGAACAAATTTATAGTCACCAAAAATTGTGATACTGAAACGTTTATGTAATCAAACACTTTAAAACATATATGATTTAAAATAAATTAATATTGCTTAAAAAAATAATTATATTTAAGTTTCTAATTGTACTTTCGAATATGTAATGAACTTGTCAACTCAAGACACTAAAATTGTAACCAATTAAAATTACCAAAAGTATTCGTTTTCTTATGTATCAATTCATTTGCATAGTTTAATTTCCATCTTTTTTTATTTTCAACCTAAGTATTAAAACTAAAACCGGACAATTTAAGATATTACATTTAAAATTAAAACAAGATACACGCAACAAGGTTGCTGCAATATGATTTCATTTTGTGAAATTGTTCAATTTTAAGCTGTGCAGTTCGAAATTGTTTTATATTTACATCTAAAATTATTTTTAAAAAAGTATGAAGGGTTTTAATATGAAATTTAGGAATGTGTAATAGCGGAATGGTCTCGTCATTTTGAATCATTATTTGAATTGGAAACTACAATATTGTGAAATTAAAAATTTGAAACCTCCAAGACTTAATCTAAAAATAATTTTGAAAAAAAATGTAATTTCAAGGCCTCAGATTAAATTGTTTTAGAATAGCGCATTCCAAGCCTTTGAAAATTACAGAATTTCAAGTATTTCGAAAAGCATTGTGAATATTTAAAGGTAATTATTGGTAATAAATAAAATTAGAAAAATCAATAGAATTGATTCCAATGATAGTAAAAAAGTTACAAGCTTCAAAAATTTACGAATATGTGAGTGTTTTTCCTTAGAAATTAAAGTTTTTATTCCAAAATTGTACATTTTTTAAAACAAAAATCATTATAATTTGAACAAGATTTAGAATAGGTTTACAATTTTGGTTTATATTAGTTTTTATATTGCCAAGGACATTCACAACTTTACAACAATTCTAGGTTATATTGGCGATTATCACTAGAAATCGTCAATTTTCGTATAACAAAATCATTAGATATAAAACAGACTGCGTTTTTTGGGTACAATTTTAGGTTAGGCTAGTAGTTTTTAATATGGGCTTTAAAGCAGGTTAACATTTTTGGAACAATGTAAAGTTATGTTAAAGTTTTTTCACGGGAAATCGTCATTTTCAAATGAAATAAATCAATTTCAAACAAAATTCAAAATGTAGAACAATTTATTCTTGAGTTTTGTTAGCTTATTATAGTGATTTTCGTTAGTTATTTACATTTGTATTTAAAAAATATTCGATTTCATTGAAGATTCATCATTTGTTAACAATTTTAGATTATGTTAGGGTCTTTTGTCGGAAATAATTGAATTTTCAACAATGATAACACGGGAAGAAAATTGAAAAGGGAAGAAAATTATACATTTAATTTTTAACTGTTGTAAATTCATCTTTCAATTTTCAACAGTTTAAAATCTAACCTTTGAAAATTAACCTGCTTAAAAATGATGAAAATTAAAGATTGCATTATGAACCGTTGAAAGCAACAGAAAACAGCTACATTTTTTATTAAAAACGTGTATTTACAAATATAATATTTACATAATTTTACCTAGTTACCATGACCCGTGACCTTTACATCCTTCATCTAAGATAACAGAGGCATGTTGGCGGCACCAAAGGCACCTTTGGTTGGAGCGAAGCACCCAGAGGATGCCAAGGAACAGGATTTCGAAGGCTGCTGTTGCGAGGCTCCTCCGATGCTTCCCAATCTCGAAGACGAACGTCAATAATCCTTGATCGATGATCGTATTCCGTGTTTGGGTACACGCGCTAAATAGCCACACGTTTTACAATCCTTTTTCTGGCACAAAGTCACAAAACACTTTTTCTCACGACTGCCGATATTTAACACGAAAAAATCGATATAAAAAAAACGATCACATGAGACGAATCGCGATCGCGTGTTATAACTGGATTCCGAGTCGACAGAAACCAGCAGCGCTCGGTGTCACTCGAGATTACTTCGACGATCTTAGTCCATCTTCGCCTATCTGTTGCCAAATTAACTCGTCCATTTGTAGAAAGACAAGTGATGATAGAAAGTGAGAGAACAATCGTGGCTGTATCCTGATGCCCATTGAAGACAAGTTTGTCTTGATTATTTCGTTTCTTAGCAGTGTCAGAAAGTACAATCGGAGGGACGCAGGGCTGAAAATAAATTTTCGGGTCCCCTCAAAAATAGATTGAAATAAAGGTATCATATAAAATGTTAACCACACAAAAAGCATTCGGCAATGAAAATCAATTGATTTTAATATATGTAGGCCTCACAGACCGGTCCCTGTAACCCTATTGTACCCTACATTCTAAAAATTGTTTAATAAGATGAAAGCTTCCTAGAAAAAGGCATTTGGAAAAAAACGCAAAATCCGGGAATTTATGTAAAAAGAAACTGTAGAAATAATCAGGGCTGCCACACAGTCACTGCTGGTAACTTTTTTTCTCCAATCACTTCTTGAGTTACTTTTTAAAATAAAAAAGATCAAAGTAAATACTTTTCTTTAAATTCGAGTCTATACCTATTTCTGGATTATCTTGAATTCTTTTTAAATATTTCTAGATATTTTTAAATAACCCAAATAATTTTATTTTAATAATTCTGCATTGGACTTGACAATTTAGTTAAATTTTACGAAAATAGAGTGGAAAAATAAAAAATTCAAATTTCCATCTGAATGATAGTAAATACGAGGAAAAATCTCAAAAAGCAATGATAACTTTTGAAAAGTCCTAAATAATAATTTTATTTTAGCAATTTTTTTGGACTCGACAGTTTAGTTTAATTTCACGAAATTACTTTCGAAAATTTAAATTTTGATCTAAACGTGTGAAATACAGGAAAAAATCTCAAAAAGAAATAATAACTTTTAAAAGTAAAAGTACTAAATAATATTATTTTTACCATTTTTTATAGAACTTGAACATTTAGTTAGAAAAATTTTATTTTTTCCTTTTTTTGTAGGGCTTGACAATGTAGTTTAATCATGCAAAAATACAGTGGGAAAATAGAATATTTTGATTAGAAAATCTTATTTTAGCCATTTTGTGTAAGACTTGACAAATTAGTTTAATTTTACAAAAATATAGTGGAAATTTAGAAAATTTATATTTTGATCCAAATGATTCAAAATACAGGAGAAAATCTGAAATAGGAATTATAATTTTTAAAATTCCTGAAAAATTTTATTTAAAACTTTTTTGATTGGACTAGACAATTTAGTTTAATTTTACGAAAATACCTTGGGAAAATAGAAAATTCACATTTTGATCCACACGATTCAAAATACAACAAAAAATCTCAAAAAGGAATGAAAGATTTTGAAATTTTCATCCAGACGATTCAACATATAGAAAAAAATCTCAAAAAGGAATCCTACCTTTTGAACATCCTAACCAATTTTATTTCATGATAAAAAAATCGCAGAAAAGGAATTATAATTTTTTTAAAGTTCTAAAAAATTATATTTTAAAAATTTTTTATTGGGCTTGATAGTTTACTTTAATTTTACGAAAATAAAATGGAAAAATAGAACAATCAAATTTTGGATACAAACGATTCAAACTACGTAGAAAATCTCAAAAAGAAATTATAACTTTTGAATTCGTTTTAATTTTACAAAAATAAATTGAAAAAAAAATTGCAAATTTTAATCCAAACGTTTCAAAATACAGGAAAAAATCTCAAGAATGGAATTATAAATTTTGAAAAGTCCTGCAAAATTTTATTTTATCCATTTTTCGGTCGGGTTTGTCATTTTAGTATAATTTATCGGAAATACTGTGGTAAAGTCTAAATTGAAATTTCGAGCGAAATAAATCATAATACAAGGTAAACTCTCAAAAAGGAACAATTATAACTTTTAAAAACTCCTAAAAGTCTGTCTTGTAACCTTTTTTTCTTATTAGAAAAACATTTCAAACCAGTGTGGCCAACATCTTTAGAATGAATTTATGTAATTCGATTCTAAAATATCATATGGAACTTTACTATTTAAATTCAACAACTGTGAAAAATGTATCAACATATATAATTTATTCTCCAATAGTTATGTCGGATATTACGGTGATCTTACGATTTCCCCGTTACCGACGCAGTTTCTAGAGACTGGCCACTAAGCATGGACATAGGAAACACGGGACTAGGCATGCCATCCTAACTTGAGCGAGCGGGGTTGAAACCACTGAGGGGGGAGAATTCCATGAGTGGGGAGAGCCGCCATCTTACGATGTGCCATTTGATTATGCACACGAGCATTTTTGCCGACAAACTGTGCATGAAAATATAAACATGTGGGCGCTGCCATGTTTGTCGCGGGACATCAAAAGGTGGCGGACATCCCCCCTCATTGCATCATCCCCGCAATGGCTTGCCTAGTCCCTTGTTTCCTATGTCCATGCCACTAGGCTTCTGTAACGTGGCGCTGTCATCCATTGCCATACATTGGCAATGGATGACAGTGGTCTAAAAAATATTCAAAATTTGCTCACTCATTTTGAATATTTTTGAGACCACTTTTTTTTCAAAACTCAAAAATTATCTCCTTATGATTGCCCTACAAGATCATCATAACAACTTTTCAAATTTTCTTGAATAATCGAAAATTCAAATTTTGACAGCATAAAAAAATCATGGAAAATCCAAAATTACATTTTTTCATGCAACTATTTCACAGTATACAGTGGGGAAAAAATGACTTTTTTGCCATTTTTTCTATTTGGCGTTCCCGCTGCTCGTCAATAACAGAAAAATGGTTGAAATCGCTTTAGTTGCATGGTGTAACATTACACTCAGAAAAAAGTACTCTTGAATTAAAAGTATCGGTGCTTTTGAATTCAACATTATTAATACAATAGATTATATCAATAATCCAATAAATTTTGCTTGGATTGAAATCATTCGAGTTTTTTAATCAAAAATACAGTACTATAGATTAGAAATATTGACGATTATATGAATCTCAAGCATATAAAGTTAAGAAAAAAAAATCCACATTTATTTCGAAAAAATTTTGTATTTCAAGTGTTAAGCATACTTTTGAATTAACCCAGTATCTTTTTAGCTTCCATAGAAAATAATTTCCGCGAAACAAAGATACTTTCGATTTGATGGTATCTACTGTAGTCAGAATGAATGGCGCTTTCGAATACGGTCAAAAGTATATACTATCAGATCTACATCATCTGTGATAGAAACAAAGAAAAATAAATTTTGAGTCATCTGTATATTCTATAATCAGATCAAGATATTTCTTTCTTTCTAAGGTAGAAGATTTTAATGTGTAGAAAAATCTTGTTGAACGAAACATAAATGCGAATGTTTAAAGAAATTACGTAACTGTCTGTAAGGTACAGTAAAATTGAACCAAAAGTATGAACCCTCTCCAATCTATAAAATATTTTTTATGATTCATGAGCTTATAGAAACGGGTTAAATTAATATATTTTCGAATCTTCCAAAAAATGTTTAACACTATC
>NC_046662.1:106862487-106871343 GCF_010883055.1 Belonocnema kinseyi
GTATGTATATACAAAAAACACTGAAACATATTTCCAGCCGATGTGACTGGTGTATTAAAATTGGTTTCAAAGTTTGAACTTGGCAATTTGTCAGTGGACGACCGAAAAGTCCCGAAAAATAAATCTCCAAAAATTATAAAATTTCCGAAATATAACAATCGCGAATTGAAAAACGACTGAATAATAAAATTACCTACAGTTTATAACATGACCGTATTTGAAAATTCCATAAGTACCAAATTTCCGACAGAAAATTACCTATTTATAAAATTGCTGAACCAGAAAATTCCAGAATGTAAAGAATCAAAAAAATTATTTTTTAGAATATTATTCATTTTTTTTTAAACGGAATGAACAAATAATTTTATCCGAGAAATTTCTTTACTGTTCAAAACTGTATAAAATAATGTTTACAAATTTTAAATAACTAATTAAAAAGAATGTATTTCTGAATGTGCAATTTCGTTTAAAAATGTGCACAGTTTATTATTGTTATTTAAAGTTCAAGAAATGATTTTCATATAGTTTAAACATTGACAGAAAATTTCGTTAATACAGATATTTTATTCATTGTGTTTTTAATAAATAAATAAAATTTATTTTGAAAGAACAACATTTTTTTAATTTCTATAATTAAGGAATTTCATGATTCCGAAGTTTTTGACGGGGATTTGATTTTTCGAGAATTTTACAGTGCCGGAAATTTTGTTTTTCAGAATTTTCCAGTCTTCTCATTTGACAGTATAAATTAAAATATTTAAAATATATACAAGCACTGAACATGTGAAGAAAATGTGCCAAAATTTTCATAAGCATTGCTAAATAATTGATTTTTTAAACAATGTATCTTTAAAGTTCTAGTTTTGATAAACAAATGCAGTGATAAAACAAAATAAAAAAGCACAGTTTATCATCAATAAAATATAATAATTATGGCAGTATTATTTATTGTTCTTGAACTAAATATAAACATAAATCAATAAGCAGAAATAGAAAATACTAATAACTATGTAAGAATTTATTTAAAAAAGAATATTATTCATTTTATACAAGTAATTATTCAAAAACTAATCAAAGTAAATATTCAAGCCAAAAATTAAAATAAAAACAAATAATATAAATGGAGTATATGATACTATTTAGCTTGAAACGATGCGAAATATAAATTTTGGAAATGTTTTTTTTTTCAATTATCTAACATTGTCTATTTGTAATCAGTAATAGCTTTTTGCAATTATTAATGTATTTGCAATGTTTAATGTAGAATATTGTTATAAAAAAATTAGCTTACATGTATTAATTTACTATTTAATTCTCATTCCCAGAAAGGATTGTTTATATCTATAAGTTTTGACTATAATTGAATTCTTTCTGAATTGTACAATAAATTTATTGTACCTTCTTACACTTTTATTTTAAAAAGGCAAAAGTTTTTAAAAATCACCGAGATGCAAGCTTTTAAAATTTTCATTTCTTGGGAAAAAGTATCTAACACAAAACACCTTAAAAATTTGAAAAATATATTTTTTTTATATCGATTAAATTTTAAATGAGCTAAGTACGTTTAAAAATATATTTATTGTTCTTAATATAGTTTTGGGTGATAATCATCGTAAAAACATTTGAAACATAGAGTTTTTCGACAACAAGGGCAATAAATTATGATAAATTACAATTATGCATGATAGTTATTTTCCAATAATTTTACTATTTTAGAGTAGGGGGGAATTGATCCACGGGAGTTATTAAAAATTATTAGTTGACATATTTGCAATGCGAAAAATATAAAAAAAAAAGAAAAAAAGTTGTAAAATAAAAGATTTGAACTGTTCAAAAGCCCACTTACCAAAAACGGCCCACTTACAAAAAAGCCGGGACACGAATCTAATTAATAAAACGAGATATGTCGGGTTCCAATCGTATACAAAACGTAGTTTTATATGCGATTATAACCCGAAATATCTCTTTTTAGCAAAATGATTCATCGTAAAAGCATTACATTTATTAGGGTAAGGGGGGTGGGGGCAGCGCCAACAAGTTAACAGTCAATGTTTTTTTTTAAGTTAATAAGATGTTGAATTGATCTAGTTTTTTCTCATTTCGAGTTCTACATTATAATATATTATATTTCTATGAGTATTAATCACATCAGAAAAACAATGATTTGGTAATTTAATTAATTCTAGCATGCTGTATTTCGTCGGCTTTGCCCCTCACCGGAGAGAAAAGCCGTCTGCACCTTTTTATGAAACTCAAAACATTTAATGATAAGAAAATATGATGGTTTGCTTCTGTGGTATTTTATGTACTGGAAAAATTACCTTTAAAGATGCCCAACAAGAAGAATAAGTTATTTTGAATAAAAATAGAGATAGCTGTAATATAACCTCTTCTTCGTTGATATTTTGCTGGAAACGGAATTTACGCAATATTTCTACTAATACAAGACAACTGCATAGCGACCGGATTGATAACAATAATATTTAATCATGGACATAGGGAACAAGGGACTAGGCATGTCATTTCGGGGGTGATGCAATGAGGGGGAAGGTCCGCCACCTTTTGATGTCCCGCGACAAACATGGCCGCGCCCACATGTTTATATTTACATGCACAGTTTGTCGGTAAAAATGCTCGTGCGCATAATCAAATGGGACATCGTAAGATGGCGACTCTCCCCACTCATGGAATTCTCCCCCCTCCTGTGGATTCAACCCCGCTCGCCAAGTTAGGATGGCATGCCTAGTCCCGTGCTTCCTATATCCATGTTTCTTCCATGTAGACCACAAAATAAGTTGTTGTTCTACATTGCCGATCATTTATCGACGAAACTTGTGACACGTGTTTCACCTAAGCACTTGTAAATATTATTTTCGTCATGCTTGCCCCCCTGGCCAAGCCTCACTTATTTATGAGATATATTATATTTTGGATTTGAATTACGTCTAATTAATATAATTCGATTGTGTGATTTTATTTTATCTGTCAAAATATCAAATTTTTATACGGTGACTATTGTCAATAGAGTTGCAAACTTTATATTTCTGTCAGCGAAACTTCCATTCTTTCGTGGTAAAAACTGTTTTCTGTATAATTTTTCTCTTGCAACGTCAATTTTCAATATTTTAGTAAGTAACAAAATCTCTCTGATGAAATAGATTTATTTGAGGCAAAGTAGAACTAAAATTGTTAAATAATAACCATGCTATAAGGAAAATCACCTTTGCCCCACTGGTTGGTGCTGCCCCCCGTTACCCTACGTGTCTAATTATTTTTGACATTCTATCAAATTATGATAGTTTAATCAAAATGTCAATGCTGAAGAGGTGGAATTTTCCTTGTAAGTTCAAAAGTGTCAAATGAACGACACCAGTATTTATGATATCGTCATCAGCGTGGAGTCGTAGCTTTAGGGATAAGGGCTATTTGAAGCGAGCTGTGCGTGCGTTCGATTCTCGGCGATTGCACATATTTTAATGAAGTACGTTTCTCATTAGTTATAAATAAAATACGTATTCACTAATCAAAATCAACAATAGTTTAGTTTAGAATAATGTACAAAGTATATAATTAAGAATTAATGTCAATAAAAACATGAGTAAACGGAGGAATATGTGTCAGAAGTTGAAGAAGGTGTCAATTCTTTAGATTTTAACTCCTGGAAAACAAATGTTTTTTTTTATTTAAATCAAAATTTTCTGTCTTTGAATAGGAAATCTCTGCTCATAGATTATGGCAGTGTACTATAGAGTTAAACTTTTCTACTGTTGCAACGATAGCATCGCAGTTTAGAATTAAAGATCATGATGCTATCAATTTATAGGACATATCGTTTGCTTTAAATTTCACTGCAGTTAACTTTATAAAATTTTACTATTAGGTCCAGGAAATCTTTAGTTGAGTCTAATCAATTTTTTTATAATTTAATGATATTTTATTTGAATAAAGGAAATGAGAAACAAAAGAGTATGCTTTTAAATTTATAATATATGCATTTGACCGAGCGTGAAAGCACCGTTTGATGTTTCAAACCAATATTTTATTGATTCATAAGTATTTTTTTCTCAGTGTAGTTAAGGATATTCCAATATTAGACAATTAAAAAAGAAATTTTAAAGCAAATTATTTGTTGAACAAATTTCTTCTACGATTTTCCAAAAATATACGGTTTTTAAGTTATATTGCAAGAAACTTGAATGAAAACAATATTATATAAAAAAATTTCTTTTATGATTACAATTGTTTATATTATAAACAAAGTTAATGTACAAATGCAGGAATCAGGCATTTTTCTACAGAACTATTCGTTGTTTTCCATGTAAATTTTTTTTAATTAGGAAATATGTGGTAATTTCAGCAAAATTCATAATTCGCAGATTTTTCTTATGATTTTTTAAACAAATGCAATATTCGGGCATTTGTCAGCAAAAAAATTCGGTTTTTTCAATGCTAATCTCTTCAGTTTGATACTTTATGACAATTTCAGCAACATTCATAAGTTGATAAATTTTATGATTTATTTAGACAAACTTAATCAACAAATAGATTAATCAAGTATTTGCTTACAGAAAAACTAGATTTTTTTCTG
Organism: Belonocnema kinseyi; assembly: GCF_010883055.1. Taxonomy (NCBI): domain Eukaryota; kingdom Metazoa; phylum Arthropoda; class Insecta; order Hymenoptera; family Cynipidae; genus Belonocnema; species Belonocnema kinseyi. The sequence continues at coordinate 106,867,076 of NC_046662.1, forward strand.
TCAACTTTTTTAATTAGGAAGTTCATGATAACTTCAGAAACACTCGTAAACTTTTTTATTATTTTATGATTTTTCAAAACTGTTGCATTAATCAGGCATTTGTCGACAGAAATTTTTTTTTTTAATTCAACATTTTTAATTAGAAATTTCATGAAAACTTTAGCAAAATTTATAATTTTTTTGTCAATTTTGTGATTTTTTAAAACAAATTTAATAAACAAATGCGTTATTGGAGCATCTGTAGACAGACCAATTCGCTGTTGTTTTGATGTCAGACTTTTAATTTAGATATTTCTAATAAATTCGGCAACATTCATGAAAAATCAAAATTTATTTTAAGTTCACTGTTATGTCAAGGTAAGTTAATTGAAGTTTATAAGTTGTATACGATGAAAATTACATATATGTAATACTTAGTTTTCAATAAATCTTCATTGTTTTCATCCACTCAGTAATATAAACTATGGGAAATAATTTTGAAAAATGGTAAAATAACCACTTCTCCAATTCACTAGTACCCCTAACCTATCGTCAGCAATATGCCATTCCTCTTTAAGGGGAAGAGATTAACTCGGAGAGATTTAATGTAAAAAATTAATTGATTTATTACTTCTATCATTATTATTATTTAATTAATTTATTTAACTTTTTTATTTAATTATTTATTCTGCACAGCAGACATCGAATTTAGTAAAAATAATAAACCTACCGAATTGTTCCGCGTCGATGTCGCGGTAGGGCTTGAACTCTCCTCTTATGACTTTGACAACAATGTTGACGGTAACATTGCTACTGATAGGGTTTCCCATGCCAAATAGGTTGATAACGAAGAGGAGAGGGACTAAGTAGAACACCAACACCCATCAATGAAAAATGGAAAATATGTTAAAGATTTTGAAACGCTTGTCGCTTCCCGAGAATCGTCGGAGCGCCCCTGGAGCCACAGCTGTGGGCCGCAACATGCGGGACGGTGGCGATGGTGAGCTGCGAGATGGTCAGGCAGATCTCGCTAATCAAACAGCTGGCCAGCAAGAACATTTGCAATAAACGGTAAGCAGTGGAACATCAACTGTGCATGCTCAGTATGCCTTGGCTAGCGCTAGCTATTTGCAGCTAATCATCTCGACAAAAATACCGTGGGAGAGCATCAATTGGGATACCACAATGAAAGAGGAATTGGTGCATCTCTATTATGAAAGTGCGAAGTTTGAAACAAACATGGAAAAAGGATACCATTTAAAAACAAAATTTGCTGCAAAGTATCCTAATATAGAAAAAGTCACACCAAGAGATCTTATCGCTAAGGTGAAAGACATCAGGACTAATCTACAAGTTACAGAAAACCGAGCAATGGAGATGAAACAACAGGTTGATTTGGCGTGCAAAAACGACGGCAATGAACATCAGTTAGAGAAAGCCGCGTCAAACAGTCAAGCAGGAGAAATTGATGTTCTTCCTCAACCTATTGATGATCCAACGCCACTGCATCCTTCAGAGATAGATGACCTTACACAACCAGAGGCAGAAGCAGAGGTTCAGCAACCAAAAAAACGACGAAAATGGACATACCATATGAACAGAGATGTTATGCGCCTTTATTTTTTGGCGGAGAAATGTGGGCAAAGTGTGAGGAGAGAACATCATAGACTCTTCTGACTTAAATACCCAGAGCTAGCCACAAAAATAAATGAGCAAAATCTGGCAGATCAAAAACGCTCAATATCTGTAAACAGATTGCTTTCGGCTGTTGGAATAGCTGCTATCAAAGTGAAAGTAGAACTGCAGCTTCCTATGGATGAGCTCGCCTTGGAAGATATGAATAACGAAGACTTGATTGATGCTGAAGTCATAGGTGCTAGGGATAATGAACATCATGCACCGGATCCATTAGAACCACATCCGGATATTACCAACGATGATGTAGATAGGGAAATCTCAGAAGAACTACAGCACCTGGAAAGGAATTTTGGTCATGCTTTACTAGAATTAAGATATGTAGAACCAACGGTAAGACATTCGCTGCCCAAAATGAACATCGCAAATGATCTGCGTGCACCAATAGCACATCTGGACAGTAATGTTTTACCTACGTATTTGAACGTAGCACAAACTGCGTTAGAAGTGCAAACTCTTGTATACTGTGCAGCTGTAGCAAACGTTAGAAAGTTGGGCCGGAAAACTAGGCCTGCATATGCAGTTTTTGTCCCAGCAAGGGATCGAGATCTACCATGCATGATCTGGGTATTCTTAAATCTAAGGGTATTCAACATACGATAGTTAAGACAAGCCTAACAACTGCCTTCACTACAGATGATTAAAAGGGTAGTTCTACCACAACATTTAGGGGGTAGGGGCGTTGTAGATGTCAAAAAACTGTGTGACTCACAAGTTATACAGTTACGAGACTATTTAAACAGCAAACGAAATGTTGCGCTGTACAGTACCATCTGTCAAGCGGATCTTGAATACACGCCCTTAAATTTTTCCTCAAATGGGGCCTTGAATATCAGAGAAGAAACCATTGAGGAATTAGAAAAACAATGGAGGTAGAAAGCCATCCATGGCGAACACTCCAACACGTTAGATCAAAATGAAGTAGATAGTGAGCCATTCAATATTTGGCTAAGAAAGATTGTTCTGTATCCAAAGATTACATCATCGACATTGCTTCTCCGCTTAACCGAAATTTGCAGTCAACCTATACAACCAAGATCCAGAAGTATAGCGAGTTAAGGCATGAAGTAAATACCATATGGAGGAATGTGAATCATGCATCTATTCATCCCATTGTGATTTCGGCTGCAGGCAATGTGCACGGAAGATGCACTAAACATCTTGAGAATTTAAGAGTCAGTAGGGTATTGGCAGCAGCTTAGAAGGCGGTTTTATTAAAAACCTGTCGCATTGTAAGAAACTTTCTTCATCACCAGGAAGCGAGCGACTAAAAACCCGTGGAGTGGCAGATGGTAGCTCTAAGAAAGCATCCAAAGGTGACTGTTGTCATCTCCAACGCTCGTGGCCGCTCGTGATTGTATACCTACAAGATCACCGCAGGAGGTTTCAACCATCGTATTAAATTATTGGAATTAACTTATAACATTCTAATCTCATCAGTCACTTGACTTAGTCCGTGGCTACGATGTATAACCGGGTTTACCCGAGTAAAAGTTTAATAAGAACACATAATAATAATAAAATTAATTTTTTAATTTGAATCTCTATGAGGGCACTATCTCGATATCTAAGAATAATGAATCTGTGAATCAGGATGTAGTAAATAGTCTGCAAATTTGGCCTGAAAAAAATTGTTACTACATTCGATATCTGCTGTGTAGAATAATTAATTACTTAAATGAAATAATTAAATTAATTTAATTCATTAAATAATTGTAATAATAATTCAATTAATTTTTTACATTGTATCTCTCGAGGGTACTGTCTCGCTTTCTAGGAATAATGAACCTTTGCTAATAAGGGCGTAAAAAATAGTCTTTAAAAAGTAAGTGCTGGTGATTTAGTTATTTGATTTTTTGTTGCCACTTTTTTCTGCAAAAATTTGTGACTAAATTCGACGTCTGCTGTGTACAATAATTTTTATTATATATTACGAAATTGAGAGGACGATGGTTTTAAAATGCGTGAAAAATCTGCAAATGGTTTTTTCAATAATTAATTAATGCGATTAATATTAGTGTTCTATAAAGCGAGAATAAATTCTATAATACTTACCTTATTTATACGATTCTACGTAATGCGACATTTCCATATGTGTTTTGCACGTTAAAACACAACAAGATACGTAAATAAATCCATAAATATAATACTTTTTCAAGGATGTTGGTTCAATCCGACTTTGAATTTTTTTTATAGGCACGGCACTGATTCCATATATATTTTTTTCGAAGGATTTGCGAACGAAAGAAAGAAAACTTGTCGAATATCCGGGGTTTTGCAAGATCCTCGGATCAATAAAATTTTGAAAAATCGAACCTTTTGTTGCTGAAATCATTATTTTCATGATAAATATGAATTTTGCGAATGATAGAAATCAGCAGGGACTGAGAGCGAATCATGAGCAGGCCAAATGTGGGTTTAAATCCTCGCTCTTTGAGTACGAAACTCCCGAGTAAAACTACCTCTTATGAAACAGTCGTCTTGTTCTTCTAGTCACAGCCCCTCATACCAAAAACAACTTAAGAAAGGTTGCGCCAGGTATCGTACGTACCCGAAACGAAAGTACCGAAATGTACAATCCGTTCGTACGCACT
>NC_046662.1:106871443-106874540 GCF_010883055.1 Belonocnema kinseyi
TCACAGCCCCTCATACCAAAAACAACTTAAGAAAGGTTGCGCCAGGTATCGTACGTACCCGAAACGAAAGTACCGAAATGTACAATCCGTTCGTACGCACTTTACGACGTTTGCTCTAAGTTTCAGAAACGATACTCAGGGAAGATCACAGAACAGATAAGTTTCGAAGCATTTGCTCTTTTGAAGTTCAAAACCTTTTGGGTTTTGAACTTTGTACTAGAATCTCGTACTTGTTTTGTAGAAGTTGGAAACTTGAATAAGTCGATACTGATTCCCTCTTTTGAAAAATACGATTTGCACGATGGCGCCACCTACTTCTCTTTTTGAAAATAATGTATTTAATGATATAATAATAATATTAATAACATATAATAACATAATAATTAATTAAATTAATTGTTTAAACAATTAATTTCATTTATTTATAATAATAATATTTAATAATATATTTAATATATTTTACAAATGCATTTAATATTCCTCATAATTTTAATATAAATAGGTATTTTTTATCTTTTGACCTAGATTGTGTTTTAAATCAATTGATATATTATTGTTCATGACCTCAGCAAAAATATAATGCCTATTCTCAATTAAATATATGTATGATGCAAGAAAGCTCCGACAGTAAATGTATACCAGCGTTTAAAAAATACTAATTACAGTTACATTAATTTTTAAGAAATGGTTACTATTTACAGTTAAGTAACTGTTAACAGTAGCTACCTCAATTTACTAGATATAAGGTGACCCAAAAAGTTACTATTTTCACTTTCTTCATTTCATATCATAAAAAACGAATTTTCAATAAAATAGGTTAATCCTCGACCAAAAAAGATTAATTTTCTATCCAATAACTGATCCATAAACCTCTCTTAATAGGAAACATGAAAAAAAAACTTTAAAGTGACCAAAACTAACATTTCAATTTACTACAGCAGAACTCTCTAAATATGAATCAGTGAAAAATTCATTGATTGAAATAGTAGTTAGACATTTCACTGATTAATCAGTGATTTCGGACTTATTCACTAATCAGTTCAGTAACACCAGAGCAAATCATGTGAAGCATAGCCTCAACATTTTTAATTTAAGCGTTGTTGTTGCTCTTTTACTTAAGTAGCAAGAAGAATTCCTTAATTAAACCATTTTTATAATTTTCGTGCTGTAAGTCTGCTGACTTAACTGCGTGATAAATATACTCTAACTCGTATAGGAAGTACTTACTTAACGGGTTTGTGAATGATAGTCCAATTTTGAAATTAAAGTAATTTATCATTAAATATTAAATTAAAAAATCATTAAATAAAATGTGAGGTTGTTTGCCATTTAAAAGCATTGGAACTTTTCCACTTTTTTAATATTTGATCATATTTATGGATTTTAAGTTTTTACTATGATTCTTTGATTGAAAGTACAAACATATTTTTTTCGTATGATTGCTAGATTGACATGGTTCAGTGCTGCCAACCATCAAAAGTGGTTATTTCACTGAATCAATGAGTAACCTTTCACTGATTGTCAGTGACCCATTTCTAGCTATTTGAATCAGTGAAATTTCACTGACAATCAGTGACATTTAACTGCTTCAGATTTAGAGAGTATCAAAGTGTGAAATATTTAAAACTGAACCGATTGAAATTTAAAGAATTTGAATTAATTAAAATCGAACGATTTTTAATGGAAACGATACAAATGTTACAATAGTTTGAGTGTAAAACTTAAGATAATTTAAATGTGAATAATTTGAAAATGAAAAGGTTAGACATGAGATATTGGGAAATTAAACGACTTTTAACTTTAAACGTGCTTGAATAATAATAATCGAACGGTTGCAGTACAGAACTAGATAACCAACATTTTTACCGAAAATGGGCTCTTTGTATACACAATTCCGAGAACAATTCTGAAAAAAGGAAGCATTTGTCTCTTATCTTGTTCCTTTTTTATTACATAAACTGCTACCTATTTTTTAAACTGTATCCTGACCATATAATGCTTTTTAAAAGTCCTACAATACAGCCAAACGATAAAATATATGTTTATTTGCTTTTTGAAGGCGATTTTCAAACTCATAAAATGTCAAACTCTACATGCTTGAATTATTTCCTGTTCGCGGAACAGGATAAATTATTTTTAACACTCTTTATTGATTTAAATTCAGAAACACTTTAGGTCGATAGGGAACTTTGGATTGATCTTTAAATGTTGGTTTCGATCTTGCAGAATGTTATTTCGCTTTGCTGAAAAATTTGTAATTTGTTCTTTACCTAATTCTCTACTGCAACCCTTAAATTTAAGAATGCTTCAGTTTTTCAAAAAGGCTCCAAATGCTGCATTGATATTTCTTCAAGTTTTAATTATTTTATTTTGAGATTATTCTTAAGAAGTCCAGCTTTATGGTAAAAAAATCTATCTAATTACTCTGAATGTCACTTTATACTACATGATATGCGACGGAATGTGTCAACTAAATATTTAACACGTACGCTTATGCCTTATAGCAATTGCCAAATCAAACTATTTTCTCGCGAAACGTCACATACAATACATGATAATGTTTATCATCTTTGAGATTTTGGTATTATAAATTTAAATTAATACATTTCATATAATAGGAATTCCTCAAATTCAAGCCCTAAAAATGAGAACATTTTCGAACTAAGCATTGGACATAAAATTATAACATTTTAACTTTAGAATCATATATTTAAGTCTTGCATTGTATTCTTTAATTCAAATTTTATAATTATTAATCTGATATATTGAGATTAAAGAATAAATAATTATTCTGATAGAACTGTAAAAACTTGAATGATTTGAAATGAAAAACTTACAAACTGTGTGCTTTGAAATCGAAATAGATAAAAAAGAAAACCGTTTGAAATGTATGCTTACAAATATGTAGTTGTATTGAATTTTAAAAAGTAAGGAGTTTAAAAATTTTCATTTTATCAACAATTTCGGTTTAATTAAATTAATTTGAATTTTTAAAGGTTTTAGTTTTGAAAAGCTTCATTATTGCAATTCTTAGTTACAAAAATTCTTTTCAGTTTTAAATGATGTTTGGATTTGTTTCAATTTGAGTTTTCCGTAT
>NC_046662.1:106874640-106876230 GCF_010883055.1 Belonocnema kinseyi
GTTTTAGTTTTGAAAAGCTTCATTATTGCAATTCTTAGTTACAAAAATTCTTTTCAGTTTTAAATGATGTTTGGATTTGTTTCAATTTGAGTTTTCCGTATTCAAAATTTTTTAATTTCTTCCATTCCAAATTACTTTCTACATTTATTGCTTCTCTAAAATAATTTCATTTTGAATGTTTATAATTAAACATTTTTTTCATTTCGAACCATGAAAATTACGCTAAACTATTTTTATCTTAGACAAATTCATCTAATCAATTAAAGAATCCAATTACATTTTTTGTATTACAGAACAATTTAAAATTCTAAAATTACATTCAATTTTAATCTCTTTGAATTGAAAAGGATTTAAATTCAAAGGATTTAAATTTTGAATTATTTTATTTTAAATTCTTTAAATTAGAAATAATACTGTTTGAAATCCTTTGAATTTGATTTATCCATCTTTGAAACTGTAATCTAAAAATAATCGCTTCGGAATAAAAATAGTTTAATTTTGAAAGCTTTAAACTAGGCGTTATACTTTTATTTCAAAACGATAAAAGTTGAAATCCTTTTCATTCTATTTGAAAAATTATTCCTTTCCAAATTTTACCTACTTTAAAACTGTTTTGTTATGAAGACTTTCGATTTAAAGTCAATAAAAATGGTTTGAAACATTTCCTCCCTTATTGTCGGAAGTATTTTTGAAAATTACTACTTACAAAATCATCGTCAACATTCATTGATTTAAGATTGCAAGTGTAGCGCGCAGTCACAACGGGAGATCATTCAGGAGTTTCTACCTCTACCTAGAAAGGGGTAGTAAATCCTTCTTAATCTTATGAATGAGTTGACCACTTAGTCTTAGCTCTTGCACTTGCACTGACCCTTTCTAAAAGCAATGGGGCTTCGAAGGGCCTAGGTCAGTCAACGAAGTTGGAAAAGGCTGCTCAAATAGAAATCTAAATACATTATAATAAGCTAAATTATAGGTGTTAAAACCTTTAGACAGGAGGTGATAAATCCGGTGCAGCCAAATTGAGATAGGGCCCCAGCTGTCTGTGTTTCTCTGAGCATTGGAGAGACCCTTTTCTTTTTCGTCTGAATTGAGTAAAATTTGACCTCACTCCTCCTGTACCTACCTATTGTACATATAACAGAAGTGCTCCTCCTACTTTAACTGAAAGGTAAGCGAACAAAACATAATAAACTTATTAAAAAATGAATATTGAAAAATTGAATTACATTTTTTCTTCTATCTCTGGTATCAAATTATATGAAATAACTTTTAAAGTAGACTTTTTGACGTTTTTCATATTTCGAAAAAAGAATACAATTTCTCAATAATTTATATATTTCCAGTGTTGCATAAAATAAGGCAAAATATTGGTTGTTACTTTTCAATAAAAATATATTTGATAAATACTTTAAGGAATTACATGGTCCTACTGGGAGTCACAGTCATCGAACACACACACATACACGCACAGCTCCTCTCATCCGTCACCGCTGCACCATGTCTCGGTTTGACCGTATTTCATTAGGTTATAACACAATTCATACTTTCAACCTTATTTTCTAAATCTGACAGTCAATGTACACATGG
>NC_046662.1:106876330-106877984 GCF_010883055.1 Belonocnema kinseyi
ATGCGCAATCAAATTTTACATCCATATATATCTTTTGAAAATTAAAATTCGAAAATTTTTTCTAAAGCCTCCAGGGGACTCCGTTTTCGCACGAAAAAATTTGATGTGCCCTTATTGCATCCGGACCCACAATTATAGGTGTTAAAACCTTTAGACTGGAGGTGATAAATCCGGTGCAGCCAAATTGAGATAGGGCCCTAGCTGTCTGTGTTTGCCTTGAACATTGGAGAGACCCTTTTCTTTTTCGTCTGAATTGAGTAAAATTTGACCTCACTCCTCCTGTACCTACCTATTGTACATATAACAGAAGTGCTCCTCCTACTTTAACTAAAAGGTAAGCGAGCAAAACATAATAAACTTATTAGAAAATGAATATTGAAAAATTGAATTACATTTTTTCTTCTATCTCTGGTATCAAATTCTATGAAATAACTTTTAAAGTAGACTTTTTGACGTTTTTCATATTTCGAGAAAAGAATACAATTTCTCAATAATTTATATATTTCCAGTGTTGCATAAAATAAGGCAAAATATTGGTTGTTACTTTTCAATAAAAATATATTTGATAAATACTTTAAGGAACTCCATGGTCCTACTGGGAGTCACAGTCATCGAACACACACATATACACGCATAGCTCCTCTCATCCGTCACCGCTGCACCGCTGCACCATGTCTCGGTTTGACCGTATTTCATTAGGTTATAACGCAATTCATACTTTCAACCTTATTTTGTAAATTTGACAGTCAATGTACACATGGCGTATCCTAATGTCTCTCATGGGACAATGTTTTATCGACATTACATTTTCGTTGGGAAATTTTTTAAATTTAACAGGATGTTTGTTTTCTACATGAGTAGGTGCAACCATGTTATCTTCACTTATGAGATGGAATGAAGGAAACAGACTAATTGAAATTTATGTTAAAATAGTTCTATTTTGAAGTTAATCTGTTATAATTTTTAATGATTCATCATTGAATGTGCTTTCCTCTCTAATTTTTCTATAAGAAGCGATGACCTAATCGTTATTTTTTGAAGAAAAATAGTTAAATAAATAGTTCTGCCTTCCCTCAGCCTGAATTATTCTTGTCAATAATTTAATAGAAACCTGATCAAACATTCATAAATGTCGTGTGATCTACTCTAGTATGATTTCCCCTACCTACATGACACTGAAAAAAGAACTGAAAAAATATAAAAGAAGGTTAAAGCAAAAGTTCGGAAGCAGTTTCTGAATGGAAACTAAGCATAGTATGTTTATTTATTTATGTGAAAAACTGAAAAATTTGTTGTATTTAGAGAACTTCTCAGCGGCAAGTAGACTATAAACTTTTGTCAATATGAGAGTGTTGCAACAAATAAGAACAATGAAATATGTTTAGAAAAAAGCGGATAAACAGAAATTATAAAAACATTAATCACAAAGGCAAGAAAATACACAAAATTACAACCATGAAAAATGTGTTAGTTTCAACAATTAAACTTAATATTAACGTTGCTTTTCGACTAAAAAGTGCATCCAAATAAAACGCCGTAACTTTTTAACGACAAGTGCAATATCACACACATACTCACACGTACATAAAACCTGTAACCTTTGTTGCGCCCAGAATAAACATCGAACCAAACAAATTCTGGGGACTTTTTTGTT
>NC_046662.1:106878084-106880079 GCF_010883055.1 Belonocnema kinseyi
CATAGAAATATACTGAAAATTTTCAACTGAATTGAACTTGTGTCTTTTACAATTCGCTGATTGTCAAAAATAATCAAAAATGTTGATAACTTACAAAAATATTGCATTTTTCCTTTAAAAACAAAAATTATTAAATATTTCAAAAACGACAATAAATTATAGATATATACCGAAGAATATAGTTAGCACGAGAATCGATGAAGTTTTCAGCGAGACCTAAAATGGACCCGAAAGTCCTCTTGGATTGGATCCCCAACATAATGCCCATTGTACATGTGCATCCCTCTTCTACTTCTATGCATAATTGGCGACACCCCCAGGTCTCAAGAAGTCAAAGTGGCCTTCGACTTAACTCTACAATTTAAATACTAGTAGGTATTTGTCCTTTGCACTGTGTACTTCTGAAGTCAACTCATAAGTACCTTAGCAATATCCGGATATTTCACCATACTACAACTTCTTACATACTTGTGAAAAAAACGTTGTATTGTTTTTAAAGAAAGTTTTTAACCTATCATGAATTCCGGGAATGTGGTTAAAACACCGGGTGGTAGACCGCTATCTAACATTCGCAATTTTTATCGCGTAAGTGATGACGACAAGAGGGCGAAATGTCTAATCCTGAAGTGCTCCAAAGATCTGGTAAGTAAAAAATATTGATAATTGCTTTACAATATGCGGAAATCGTTAAAAGTCTTTTAGACTTAGAAAAACATTGTATAAAATATATAAAACGGTATATTCTTAGAAACTGAGAATTATTAAACTATGATTGTAACAAGATTTTTTTAAAGTGAATTGAGAAATTTTATGTCTTATGCATATGTAAACTACGAATATCCGATGAGTATACAGTGGCTATTCATAATGATTTAATCATTTAATTAAGTGGATAATCGGAATATTTCAACTATTAGAATGCACATGTTCTTTTTTAAACCATTTATGGGGCAGAATACGTCAAGTGTTCCAACCTAAAATTATCATTATTTTTTTTTTGATCGGGCTGAAACTTGGCTGGAATATAGTCCTAGTGGACCTACCATAATCCACCATACCATAGGTTTATTTATGAACCCGTTGTCAATGTACAGGGACCTAAAATTTCACTTTTTCACGCGTTTCTTTATCTTCACGTTAGTGTAACTTCTTTTAGGATGATCCGACTGCACTTTCGTTATAGTCTTTTTGGAAAGCCGCCTTCGTGTACTTGAGGAATATTATAACAATATGTTTAAAAAAAATTTGAAATTCAAAATTCAAAATTAGTTTTTATTTAAAAAAATAGCTTTTTTCCACTTTTTGAAATCATGTAGAATAAAAAGCGGGCCACAAATTTATTCTTGGTCAAATGAACATTTTTACGCTCGTTCTGAATAAAATAAAAGGTGTGAGATAAAACATATAACGTAATTTACATATTTATGTACAGATAATCATCTCAAAAAAGTTAAATATAATTGTAGGGCACATTAGACCTGACAGTATTGGTGCCCGAGCAATGGGAAAGTTTAACGTGGTACGCCCGAGCGTAAAAATCTAAATTTGCCTAGGAAAAACTTGCGGCCCACTTTTTGTGCTACATGATTTTAAAGAGTATAAAAAAATGTATTTTTTGAATTAGAAATGTTTTTAATATGGTTTTTTTTTTCAAAAAATCCATTTCAATTTTGATTTTCAAAACAATTTTTTTAAGATATCGTTATAATATTTCTAAAGTACATGAAAAGAATTTTCCAGAACACTATAATAAAAGTGCAATCGAATAGTCATAAAAGAAGTTATACTTACGTGAATGTGAAGAAACGCGTGAAAAAGTGTAATTTTTAGGTCTCTGTATATTAACAACCGGTTGAGAAATGAGCCTATGGTATGGTGGATTAATGTAGGTCTACTAGGACTATATTCCAGCCACTTTTCAACCCGATCCAAACAAAAGATAATTTTAGGTAGGAACACTTGGCATGTTCTTCCCCTTATATATCTTCGCGCAAT
>NC_046662.1:106880179-106881517 GCF_010883055.1 Belonocnema kinseyi
CAATTGTTTTTTCTTTTTAAAATATAATTACCCTTCAATTCTTCTGCTGATGAATCATACATACGTCAAATGGTCTTCAATGTTGCACTAACCAAATCAACCTAATCAGCAATAAGCATAACGCAAATGTGACTCAGCGTATATACTCTACTAAAACAGCGAAATTTTTCTGCTGATCAGTGAAATTTAACTTATTAACAGACAAATTTCACTGATTTTCCAGCGTATACATGCTGCTTTGAATTATAGCGGTATACTTATCGCTGATTTAGATTGAGAGAGTAAGCAAATGTTTCCGCTTCTGCTGCACGAAATTGAATGTTTTTTTTCCTTCAGAATGTTTAAAAACATGTATTGCGTAATTTGTTCTGGCAAGAAGGGAGGATGAACTTTTATTCTTTTCCCGGGTTTAAAAAAAATTGGTATCCCCCCCCCCCCTATTTTCTAACAACTTTGACCTTCATATCATTGTTTCCTTAACAAGCGAACTACATTTCTTGCACAAAATAAGAAAATCCAACCATTTATGGTTGAAAATTCAGTTTCACTGTGAGAAAATAGTTTTTTGAGTTGTCAACTTATCTTTTCATTTGAAGATTCAACTACTTGTTTCAAATTGTACGTTTTACGTATTTGGTTGGAAATTCGTCTTTTTTATAGAAAATTAATCTTGCTGATGAAAAATGCCTATTTTTTGTTTACAATTCATCGACGTAGATTTAAGATTCAATCTTTTTCGAAAATTAATCCGTTTTGGTCCTGCATTCAAACATTTTGTTAATAATTCTTCCCTTCTATAAAGTAAATATTCTTTTGTTGGTTGAATATTAACATTTGTTTTGAAGATCAATACAATACTTTTGTGATTAAAGAAAATGTGCTTCCCGTTTTTATGCAATGCCAAAGTTTTGAGACCCCCTCAGTCTAAAAAACATGTTATTACGAATATGTTTGCCTGTATGTCGGTCTGTTTGCCTGTATGTATGTATGTATGTCTATTTCCACAATAACTTAAAAAAATTAATTTATTACATTAGCTTAATTAAATGTCAAGTTCGGTAGCCAGTCAGTTTGGATAAAAATTCAAAAAGTGAGTGCATATTTGAATATTTTTGAGACCACTTCTTTTCAAAATACACAAATTTTCTGTACGGTTATTCATGGTATTCAAAAAGTCGAATAATTTAAACTAATTACTTTTTTCATGAAATCAAAAATTACCAGAGCAATTTACCTTATATACATTTATATTGCATTTAATACATATTTTTCTAACAGCGCCACTAAAGAGTTTTGATACTGCATAATATTTTGTCATGCTCTTGACCCCCCCCCCCC
>NC_046662.1:106881617-106883588 GCF_010883055.1 Belonocnema kinseyi
TTGCAATCTTGTACCTCCTTACATTTACGTTAAGGATTCAGGTATCAAACTATAAGCTCAAAGGCCTGAAAGAGTCCTTTCGCTTCAATCTCAGTAAATTTTGGAATTCTTGTTCAGTCTAAGACTCTAAGACTTCTTGTTCACATCCTGTAACTAAAGTTTTGCTAAAATTTATTTAATATTCAATATAACTGAAATTAAAAAATAATAATTTGATTTCTATATAAATCTGCATAGTATATTGGACGAGTCGGATTTTTTTTTAGAATTTTTACGGAATGCATTTAAAATCAGATAGGCTATGCAGAGTGCAGAAAGTGTATAATCAAAGAAGGAGGGAGGTTAACATAAATTATATTTTTCAAAAGTTACATAATGTCTAATTCGAACAAGCGGCAATCCGAAATTTTAGGAAAACTTCCACAATTTTGTATGACGTACACTGTACACAGTGAGAATTTATTTAAATATAAGTTAGGTTAAATTTAAGTTATGACAAGTAGAATTGATGATAAATAAGAATTTGAAGAAATAAAAACAAGATTAAATGAAGTTTCGGAATAATGTGAATTCTTATAAATTACTTTTATATGGCTTCATTTCCGGTAAAATAAAAATGAAGTAAATAAACATTAAGGGGGCTCACTTAGAAGTCTGGTATGTAACCGTCGTTCGCACCTTTCTTGTTGTAGGCGGATATTTAGGATTAGAGGAAATAAGTAAAGGTGGCTAGGTACTTCAGATTTTAAAATATATATTTTATATACTATATACCACATACCTTCAAAAGTTTATTGCTAGGTTAGGCGTGGTACCGACGCGACGATCAGAATTTATCTTCGATCTTCAGCTCTTAAAATATCAAACTATAAGACTATCTACTATTAAATATCAAACTATAAGACTGAAAGAAAGCTTACTTAATGCACACTGCATAATGTTGGACCTATCTAAATTGAAACGTAAGGTTTCAAAAGAATACGACGTGTGAATGGTAAACAAGCGTTAATTTCTTTTGTCCGATAGTCGTTAATTAGCGCATATCATAGTCTGTCACGCGATCAATTATTACCTGTTGGTATATTCGGCGGCTTTACAATTATGAAAATTAATGTATTGAACTGAAATCTTGGCAATTAGTTTGAAGTACATAAGGGAATGCCTATCTGGCCCTTATATTTATATTTCCTATATTCTTGGTTCTTAGTCTTTTATTTTAGGGATTGAGATTTTGATTTGTTTTTCATTGAAATATTTAGAGTGAAAAATAATTGAAGGAGTTCCTTTTAGAAATTTTAAGCCATCCATTATTCAATTTATATAGTTATGTGACACGAAGTTTTTTTTAGGATGGATATCTTAAATAAAAAATTCTTTGATTGTTAAAATGGGTAAGGAAAAGTACAAAAGATTATTATTTCTTTTTTCAGTGCCTTTTTATTCAAGAAAATTAAAAGTATCTGAGTTATAGCATTTACAAAACTTGAAAAATCAATCGATAATTAAAATTTTTTACCAAACAACGCATGGTTTGAAAAAAGTAGATAAAAGCAAAACGTTGCTTTTTGAAAGGCCTATAACATTTTCATAACAACTTTTCGAATATAATTGAACAATCGAAAATTCAAATTTTTATTGCACAAAAAATAAGGAACAATAAAAAAATAATGTTGTGTTCAAACTATGTATGATACATATGAATGAAGATGCGTGAATCTAAATTGTGCTCCCAGAAAAGATTGACAAACTTATTATTACTTACTTTTTGATAGGATATGCAGTTTTAGTTTTATTCACAAAAAACAATAATAATAAAGAATTAAATGTTTGGACAAACAACACAAGCTACGAAAAAAATTCAACAAAATTTGTTTAACCAAAAATTGGTGTATATTTTGGAAATTAATTCTTTTAACTGAAATTTTAACTATTTGGTTGAAAATTGAATTGATTGGTTGTAAATCAACTTTT
>NC_046662.1:106883688-106884712 GCF_010883055.1 Belonocnema kinseyi
AGCAATCACCCCAAGCGAAGAACCTCACAAAGTCGTTATGTAAGGTTCCCCACTTGGGTCCATTAATAGCCAAGGTCTTTGTTTCAGGCGTCATTCACTCTAGTGACACATTAACTATTTGCCGCTATACTTTCCTGTCCTGGCATACTTCTCTAGCTTCTTTTATGTCCATGCATTTTTTCATGCAGGCTTTCCCATGTGTCTACTAGCGTCTCTTCTGCACCACATTCTTTAAGAATTATCTCGTTACTTACTTGAATGCTTGAAAAAATACTTTATCAAAAAGACCTCTTTTAGATGGCAGTATTTATATGCGTCTTCATATTCTGAATTCTCTACTAAACTAAGTATAGTCAAGATTAAGTTTCTCGAAGCTCTGTAGGCTTTGAAGTACACATTCTCATCGTGACACTCGCACTGCGCGCTCGATTTCCGACTGAAATTTGTCAACAGGTTTTGTTACATCTTTTTTTTTCTCGAAACTTTCTTCGTTTTTCCATACATTTATTTTATTTTTTTTGCAACGTTATTTGTCCCGATTAAAACAAAAAGTACGCGTCCTATCAAGAAGTGTTCCTTAACGAAATTGTAGATCTTTTTTAGGATAACAATTTTTGTTGATTCATCTTTTTTCGTATCCTACAAAGTTTGTCCACAAAATGGAATTTTTTATTTTTCATTAATAGTTGTGCAATAAAAATTTGAATTTTCGATTTTTGAAGAAAATCCAAAAATTTTTTATGATAATCTTGTAGGGCTTTCAGAAAGAAATGTTTTTCTTCTCTTGACATTTTTCATATCGTGCGTTTTTTGGCTTTAAATTTTGATTTCCGATGGATTTAAAAAACTTTGAAAACGCTATAACTCTGAGAATTTTCTTTTTATCGAAAAAAGTCATAAGGATAAATTGTTTGTTCTTTTCAATATTACAAATATCCGTACATAGAATTTTCAAATTCAGAAAAAAGTGGTCTCAAAAATTGTTGATTACGATGCTGCATTAACCAAAGAGTTAAATTTTTAA